>NC_084630.1:25320023-25380023 GCF_033978795.1 Nerophis ophidion | reverse complement strand
CTTGTTTACCTGACTGGGATTCCAAAGCAAACCACAGAGCAGGAAGTTACTAAATTAGTGGCGTCCTATGGCAAGATCAACAATGTGATTCTCATCCCATGTTTTGAAAAAGAAAGTGATACCCTGAAGGTACTACTAAATTTACATAATATATTTTTATGTAAACAACTTTTTTTTAGCAAATGTATTATATTCAGTGGACATACTAGTATGTACTTGTATTTAGTACCGGCTTTATACTGTATTTCTATTTCTTGTATTTATAAAATGTGTGTTAACTATATATTATTTATAATCTTGTCAGTGTTGCAGTCACATGAGTAGTGGAATTTGGTCTGTAGAAACAACTTTTTCACTATAAATTTGAAATAGTTGTTACACAAAGTATTGTAGTGTCATGCAATTTGTTTTTTTTCCACATAAACGGAAATATGTCCCTTTTGCAGGCATCAGTGTGCATGGAGAATGCTGCAGATGCTCAGGCTTTGGCAGACTCTGCAAACATCAAAATTGGAGATCAGCTTATCACTGCTTCAGTGGCGAAGGTACCACCAAATTGAAAGAAAAGTACTCTAGGGAATTGGGGTTCTACAAAACTAGTGAAGTTGGCACGTGTAATTTGTAAATAAAAACAGAATACAATAATTTGCTAATCCTTTTCAACTTATATTCAATTGAATAGACTGCAAAGACAAGATATTTAATGTTCATAATGCGCCACACATTTTCAATTGAGAGTCAGGTCTGGATTACAGGCAGGCCAGTCCAGTACCCGCACTCTTTTACTATGAAGCCACGCAGTTGACACACATCGCTTGGCATTGTCTTGCTTAAATAAGCAGGGGCGTCCATGATAACGCTGCTTGAATGGTAACCTAGGTTGCTTCAAAACCTGTAGATAGATAGTACTTTATTGATTCCTTCAGGAGAGTTTCCTCAGTAAATTAGCCATGCCTTGGGCACTAATACACCCCCATACCATCACAGATGCTGGCTTTTGAATCCAGATGGTTCTTTTCCTCTTTGTTTTGGAGGACACGACATCCACAGTTTTCAAAAGCAATTTGAAATGTAGACTCATCAGACCAAAAAACACTTTTACACTTTGCGTCAGTCCATCTTAGATGTGCTCGGGCCCAGCAAAGCCGGCGGCGTTTCTGGGTGTTGTTGTTAAATGGCTTTCGCTTTGCATAGTAGAGTTTTAACTTGCATTTGCAGATGTAGCGACCAACTGTAGTTACTGACAGTGGTTTTTTGAAGTGTTCCTGAGCCCATGTGGTGATATCCTTTATACACTGAAGTCGGTTTTTTTATGCAGTACCGCCTAAGGGGTTTAAGGTCACGTGGATTCAATATTATGTGCAGTGATTCCTCCAGATTCTCTGAACCTTTGTATTTGATGAGCATTCCTCAACTTTTTCAGTCTTTTTGGCCACTTGTGCCAGCTTTTTGGAAACATGTTGCAGATATCAAATTTTAAATAAGCTAATATTTGCAAAAAAATAACAGTTTCCTAGTTTGAACTTTTAAGTATATCTTGTCATTGCAGTCTATTCGATTGAATATAATTAGAAAATTATTTGCAAATCATAGTATTCTGTTTTTCATTACAATTTACACAATGTGCCAACTTCACTGGTTTTGGGGTTTGTAATAAATCGCCTACCTAAATCGTCTGACAGCTTTGAACATAATTCATTTTGAGACTAAAGTCTTACATGTGAGGGCTCTGTGCGAGGACAGCAATAATATTGCATAAAGTGACATCACCAATAACGGCAATGCTTTTCTTTGTTACAGTCCATTGTGCCAACACAATTGTATTGAAATAAAATAAATGTTAGAAAAGTTTTTTTTAATAGCCTTAATACCAATGTTTTCACATTTGCTTTTTTTATCTGACTGTATTTGAATGATTGTTTTTCCCCATTTAGAAATCAGACCCATGCCAGTCTACTGTCTGCTCCAACAGGTTTGAAACAGTATTAAAACATTTTTTAAAACCTATATTCCAAAACAGTACCAATTTCAACAAGCTTCTCTGATGTGTTCACTTTTTTCTATTTATAGCAAACCTATTTCAAGTTTGGACGAAGTTGCAGATAAAAAAGACTTAAGTAAGTGCTTTTGGTGTTGTTGTGTAATACCGTTCTTTTTTCGTTTCTCAAACAAATGCATGTGAACAACAGCCCCTCTCCCACGACTGCATTACCTACTGAGTTTGCCACAGCTGTACTTACCATCTTGTGTTAACAGTTTTTAGGTGGCACAGGCAACAATGGGAGCTTATAAACTTTGAGACAAATGTGTGAACGTGCTCAGTGTTGTCACTATAATGGAATTGTTTCGTTGTTTTACTTTGTGGACTATATTGGAGTCTTTACTGTGAAAGTTTGTTGCAGTACAGTCAGCTGGGTTGCGTGCATGCATGTGTCAGAGATTGTCACACCAACATTCTACTGTGACAAAATTTCACAAAGACTCCAAAATAATCTGCAAAATAAAACATGTTTAATTAATATGATTGCTCTTTCGCAGATTCGTTTCACAAAGTCAACACAAAGATGTATTATTTAAATAATGCAATTGTTCCTCCATAGGTGAGATACAAAGAGCAGATGATACATTTGAACATGACCTTGCAGAAACCGCAATGACATGCTGTCATGTAGATGAGATAAGAGTCCCCGGTACTTTTGTTTACTTTTTTTTTGTCCTGTTCAACTACTCCGGCAAATCATATTGTTGATGTAAATGCCCATATCGGCTGTACAGATTTACTTTACATAAGAGGAGTATGGGTTACATCTCTTGTTGCCTTATTTTTACTTGACTTTATTAAATGGATTTATTTAATGTTTGGCGGGAAAATTGCGGGAACAAGGGAAGATAACAACAAAAACAACAGAACAACATCAGCGAATTTAATATGTACAACTATGATAGGAAAAATGGTAGCCTATTAGTAGATGAAGGAGATGGTAATAACACCGAAATGACTATGAATATTATTGCACTACAAATGTAACAATAAAAATACAAATTTAAATATCACTAATAATAATAATCCATCCATCCATTTTCTACCGCTTATCCCTTTCGGGGTTGCGGGGGGTGCTGGAGCCTATAATAATAGTCACCTAGATTATCAACAATACAATTGTTTCACATGTATATATGTAATAAAAACTTGAGTTACAAAACAAAGCAGACAAAGCGGATAAACTCTATCTACAAAATAAATAAATGATAACGCTTTGTATCCTTAAATAAATCCAGTGCATTTCAGTCAATTAAAGTAATTGTGCAAAAATGTATTGGTTTCAAAGAGTTCAGTTCAGACAATTACAGCAGTTTATAGGCTCATAAAGTTTCTGCCGATATTCGTGTAATAAGAGCATTAACTAGTAGTTTTGACATTTGTTAAAATGTTTATATACTAAGTTTGGAGTTTTCAATAGCTGTGAAGTATAATAAACTTATTACAAAATTTTAAAAAAGTCGTTAGAATCTTTCACTCTGGCGTGAATCAATAAAATACTTGAGATTGACTTTTTTTTATGTTAAAAAAAATGTACACCTGTTCTAACCTGGTAGAGCTTGAAAGGTGCTGCAAAGAGAAATGGAAAAACTGCCATTCAGCATATTCACAGTAAAAAGTATTTAGACTGTATATCCTGTTGGCCGTCAAATTTTGAGGGGGGGAATCATTTCAATAAATGTACAGTAAACTTGTATTAGAAAAAATATATAATTTTATGTATAAAGCACTGCAAATACTTTCTTGATGGTGTAAGGTGTAAAAAAATGTGTGATTCCTTATTCTCAGGACTATTTGTAATTGTTTTCAATCACAGCATGCTTCAAGTAATGTAATGTACAAGGGCAGGGTGTAATGACAGATCAACTCTTAAAGCCGAATTTATAGATTTTTACACAATAAATCAGTGGTTCTCAACCTTTTTTCAGTGATGTACCCCATGTGAACATTTTTGTAATTCAAGTACCCCCTAATCAGAGCAAAGCATTTCGGATGAAAAAAAGACATAAAGAATTAAAGTACAGCACTATGTCATCAGTTTCTGATTTATTAAATTGTATAACAGTGCAAAATATTGCTGATTTGTGGTGGTCTTGGAAAAAAAGATACAAAAATTACTAAGAACTTTTTGAAAAATAAACAAGTGATTCAATTATAAATAAAGATTTCTACACATAGAAGTAATCATCAACTTAAAGTGCCCTCTTTGGGGATTGTAATAGAGATCCATCTGGATTCATCAACTTCATTCTAAACATTTCTTCACAAAAAAAGAAATCTTTAACATCAATTTTTATGGAACATGTCCACAAAAAATCTAGCTGTCAACACTGAATATTGCATTGTTGCATTTCTTTTCACAGTTTACAAACTTAAATTCATATTTTGTTGAAGTATTATAAAGGATTTTTGAATTGTTGCTATTTTTAGAATATTTAAAAAAAAATCTCACGTACCCCTTGGCATCCCTTCAAGTACCCCCAGGGGTACGGGTACCCCCAATTGAGAACCACTGCAATAAATTACCCGGGATACACAGACTATAAAATATTAAACATTAGGGACTATATGAACCTGTATGACCAGTATTTCATTTTTATTTTTTTTTGGTGCTTATATCGTTGACGCAAATGTTTGCACTTTTTTGATGCTATGCCTTGTCATTTGCTAATGCATTTTGCTAATGCATTTTTGATGCTATGCCTTCTCATTTGCTAATGCATTTGTTTTTGTATGTTTTTCTCTACTTTAGCGGGTGATGCTAACCAGAACATTTTGGGAAAGGTAAAGTTCACAATCGTGCTTCAATGTACACAAATGAAGATTTTTCACCTTTTCTTGATACATTTGACTGATACAATATCTTCATTTGTGCAAGCAACCCTTGTTTGACGATTCTCATAAAATACCTACTAATGCTTAAACGTCAAAATAACTTGTTTTCTTTCTGTTGTAATCTGCGGCTATTTAGAAATGGCTCCAAGAGACTTTGTCAATACAATGAGTGCTGTCAAACAAATTATTTTATGCTCCTAAAGATACACTTTTTTAGCGCTACTCAATCATGTTCACTAAACAAAAGTTAATAGCGTTGTCCTGTTAAAATATATTCTGGAACCTTCAGTACCACTTATAAGATAAAAAATGACCGAATGTGCATTATATTTTAAACCTTATATGCTCTAGGGCGGGGCAGCATTGTTGAAGAGGGGTTATTGCATCTGCCTCACAATACAAAGGTCCTGGGTTCGATCCTGCGCTCGGGATCTTTCTTCTGTGTGGAGTTTGCATGGTCTCCTTGTGACTGCGTGGGTTCCCTCCGGGTACTCCGGCTTCCTCCCACTTCCGAAAACATGCACCTGGGAATAGGTTGATTGGCAACACTGAAAATTGGCCCTAGTGTGTGAATGTGAGTGTGTATGTTGTCTGTATATCTGTGTTGGCCTACGATGAGGTGGCGACTTGTCCATAGTGTACCCCGCCTCCCGCCCGATTCTAGCTGATATACCCTGCAACACCCTCCGCAACCTCCGAAAAGAATAAGCGGTTGAAAATGGGATGATGTTTTAGGGCTGCAATTTTTAATTTGATTATAAAAAAATACTTGATTTATATTGTTGCTCTGATTAGTCAGTTTAATAAGTGCAATTAATAAAAACGTATAAATGTAAACCACATTGAGTGCCCAGAACTTTAATAGAGCGCACAATAGTGGTTTGTGTGTGCCGGCAGGCAGTGCTGCAAAGTATTTTTTTACCCAATTTTTCATATTGCACACATGTAAAAAGTTCAATTTCAAGTTAAATATTGTGTATTTATTAGTAAATAAGAATGATGGTTATGGCAGGCAGGTAAATCGTTTATTTTTACTAGAATGTGCATTTTTACAATCAAGTGTCAATCAATAGATTATTCAATTGCTAAAATAATTAATAGTTGCAGTCATGGTCTAGTATAACCCTGATGCTGCATAATTGAAGAAACTCAAAATAAATTAAATCACTCCACCCTGGAAAAAGTGTGAAGTGTGTATATATATATATATCACTTTTTTCTAGTGACTTAAAGCGCTTTTACATAGTTAAACCCAATATATAGGTTACATTTAAACCAGTGTGGGTGGCACTGGGAGCAGGTGGGTAAAGTGTCTTGCCCAAGGACACAACGGCACTGACTAGGATGGCGGAAACGGGGATCGAACCTGGAACCCTCAAGTTGCTGGCACGGCCACTCTACCATTTGAGACCCAAAGTACAATTCAGATCAATCCTTCAGGGCCAAAAATGGAATCAAGGTTCCCATGACACATGTATGCAAACTGCTGACCAGAACTCTCTAGTTGGTTGTGTGCTCCAGATATTTTAGTTCATAAAACAGGAAAACTAAGGATATGAGAGCCACCGTGATATTTTTCACTTGTATTTATTTTGCTTTTTATTACCCACACTGAAAACACTCCAATGTGTTATGTATGCTAACCTGGTAATTAATTTTCAATCATTATGGTTAGTGATATCTTGTTCAAGCATTCAATATTTCAACTTTTTGGAATTTAAATGTTGCCTCCACCTGTCTTTGTAATGTCTAATTTCATTTATAGAATATTTCTGGCGGCCAATCGAAATCTAGCTGCTTTGGAACCCTTACTTTAGTCAATGAAAAACAACATAGCTTCACTTGGGGAGCCTTATATGTCCGCTGTACTACCCTTTTGTGTGATCTCCTTGACACCTAGTTTTTAGGGCAAGCTATTTTTTCAGCTACAACAATTTTTAATTGTGAATTTAGAATCAGAACTCTTTGTAAAATGTTTAAAGCATGTTTTCCCAACTCATTCTCCCTACTGTTCTTTAACTGGTTAGTGAGGATAGTGGTTATATTAACACTAACGTTTAGTATGTCTGTTTTGTTATTACTTTTAAGAACTGAGTAATGTACACTGATTCCATTTAATGTCATCTACAGAAGGGCTTAGTGCTTATCACAGGACTTCCTGAATGTGACTGCTCAGAAAGTGACATCATCGAGCTCATTCAGCCATTCGGACATCCAACCAACATTATCTTGGCATCGTCAGTCAGAAAGGTTAGTATCGCTTATGTTTGAGAAATTAAACATTCTAATGAAATGGGTCAGCCATGAACTTGTTGAATGGTGAACACTTAAATTCAATTGTATTTAATACAATTAATGATATCTTAAGCTTGTATTGCTTGACAGCGGACTGGGTGGCTGCATTTGTACCTGCTACACAATGCTTGAATCAAATAACTGTACACGTGATTCAATACTTTAAAAAATCTGAATTTTTTTTACAGCATTTCACTTTTTCCACATTTTGTTCTGTTTTTGCTTTTTTTTTTTCAAATCGAATACATTCATTTTTGTCCTCACAATTCTACAGACAGTACTCCATAATAGCAATTAGGTTTTAGCAAATGTATTAAAACTAAAAAAATCACATATACAAGTATGCACAGCCTTTGCTCGATACTTTGTTGATGCACCTTTGGCAGCAATTACAGCCTCAAGTCCTTGAGTACGATGCCACAAATATGGCACACCTATCTTTGGGCAGTTTGTCCCATTCCTCTTTGCAGCACCTCTCAGGCTCCATCAGATTTAATGGGAGGTGTTTTCGTCCAGGATGTCTCTGTACGTTTCTGCTTTCATTTTAGTCTAGTCAGGCAGGAGACCAAGAACCCGATGGTCACGCTGTCAGAGCTACACCATTCCTCTGTGGAGAGCAGAGGACCTTACTGAGAGACAACAATCTCTGCAGCAAAACACCAATGAGGCTTGTTTGTCATGCACCTGGAATACTCAGAGGATGTGAAACAAAATTCTCTTGTCTAAGGATTGAACTCTTTGATGTGAATGCTAGGGGTCATGTTTGGAGGAAACCAGGCGCCGCTCCTCAAGAGGCCAATACTATCCCTACAATGAAGCATGGTGGTGTCAGCTTCAAGGTGTGGGGATGGGGTTTTTTAGCGGCAGGAACTGGGAGACTAGTCAGGATAGAGGGCAAGCGTAATGCAGTAATGTACACACAGCAATAGATGATATTTTTCTATTACCAGACCGCTTCTATGTTAGCTAGCTCTCTTTGTTTATAATGTATATTTTCTGCTGGATCTAATCTTTTTTTTTATGGTTCCCCTTTTTGGTGCAGCTGTTACATATACTTAAATGTTGTACATGGTAATTGGGATTTGTTGTATATTGTACAGTGGGGGAAAAAAGTGTTTAGTCAGCCACCGATTGTCAAAGTTCTCCCACTTAAAAGGACGACAGAGGTCTAATTTTCATCACAGGTACACTTCAACTGTGAGAGACAGAATGTGAAAAAAAAATCCAAGAATTCACATTGTAGGAATTTTAAAGAATTTATTTGTAAATTATGTTGTAAAATAAGTATTTGATCACTTAAACAAGGAAGATCTCAGGCTCTCACAGACCTGTAACTTCTTCTTTAAGAAACTCTTCTGTCCTCCACTCGTCACCTGTATTAATGGCACTTGTTTGAACTGGTTATCTGTATAAAAGACACCTGTCCATAGCCTCAAACAGTCAGACTCCAAACTCCACTATGGCCAAGACCAAAGAGCTGTTGAAGGACTCCAGGAAAGGAATTGTAGACCTGCACCAGACTGGGAAGAGTGAATCTACAATAGGCAAGCAGCTTGGTGTGAAAAAATCAACTGTGGGAGCAATTATCAGAAAATGGAAGACAAACAAGACCACTGATAATCTACCTCGATCTGGGGCTCCCCGCAAGATCTCATCCCGTGGGGTCAAAATGATCATGAGAACGGTGAGCAAAAATCCCAGAACCACACGGGGGGACCTGGTAAATGACCTGCAGAGAGCTTTGACCAAAGTAACAAAAGTTACCATCAGTAACACACTACGCCGACAGGGAATCAAATCCTGCAGTGCCAGACGTGTCCCCCTGCTTAAGCCAGTGCATGTCCAGGCCCGTCTGAAGTTTGCCAGAGAGGACATAGATGATACAGCAGAGGATTGGGAGAATGTCATGTGGTCAGATGAAACCAAAATAGAACTTTTTGGTATAAACTCAACTTGTCGTGTTTGGAGGAAGAAGAGTTGCATCCCAAGAACACCACACCTACTGTGAAGCATGGGGGTGGAAACATCATGCTTTGGGGCTGTTTTTCTGCTAAGGGGACAGGACGATTGATCGGTGTTAAGGAAAGAACGAATGGGGCCATATATTGTGAGATTTTGAGCCAAAACCTCCTTCCATCAGTGAGAGCTTTGAATGGTTGACCAAATACTTATTTTCCACCATAATTTACAAATAAATTCTTTAAAATTCCTACAGTGTGAATTCCTGGATTTTTTTTTCACATTCTGTCTCTCACAGTTGAAGTGTACCAATGATGAAAATTACAGACCTCTGTCATCATAAATCGGAGAACTTGCACAATCGGTGGCTGACTAAATACTTTTTTGCCCCACTTTATATATTATATACTGTATATATAATATGTAAATATTACAGATGTTATATTCATATTGCTCCTATGGTACATTTTTAGCTTACTTTATACCTTTTGTTGTCACCCTCTTTTTGTGCCCTTGTGTGCATTATCCTAACCATCCTTATCCTTTCTATCCTTTTTAACTGAGCTACTGTGTGGAACAATTTCCCTTGTGGATCATTAAAGTTTGTCTGAGTCTAATTACAGCGATATTCTGGATAAAACCAACTCTTCAGATTTCACCCGATGGAGCTTGAGAGGTGCTACAAAGAGGAAAAGGAAAAACTGCCCAAATATGTGTGCCAACCTTCAATATACTTGAAGCTGTACTTATCATTGCATCAACAAAGTATTGAACAAAGGCTTTGAATAGTTATGTACATGTGATTATTATGTGTGTTTTTTTCATTTAGATATATTTGCAAAAAAATCAACATTTTGCATGTCTTTATATGGGTTGTATTGTCTGTAGAATTTTTTGGGCAAAATTAATTCATGCCATTTTTGAATAAGGCTGTAACATAACCAAATGTGGAAAAAGTGGAGCGCTGTAAATACTATCCGAATGCACTGTATATCCACATAACCAGAAGGACGTATGTTAAAGATTCAACCAAACCAATTCTAAATAAAATGCGACAAATGCACTACTGTTTGTAACCTTGACGCGGATGCTGGAGGTCGCTAACTTTCCATGTGTTGTAAGCATTATATCCCGTCCTTTTACGGCATTCAGCACGCAATGACATAAAACTATGGTCTGTACATAACACTTGCATGCACATTAGCTTTATGTGTTAGTTAATTACTAGAGACTTAGCTAGCTAATAACATTTTTAGTTGCTTCTCTTAGACTGCTTTTGTTTAGGGGCACGCATCCCCTGTGTACATGCAGACAAGAGTGGTGAGTGGCATTAATAATTGTAAATAATATAGACATTTTGAAAATATATATTTTCTGTTAAACCTTTAATGATTACAAGTGGTGTTCTAGTTATATTTTTCAGTTTCAAAAATGTTGTAAAGCAAGTTGTAAAAAGCCCTTTTGACCCGTCCTGTGGTACTGGTATCCTTCATGGTAATTATTGGCTTAACCATTAACATACGTCCTTCTGGTTATGTGGAATGAGAATCAGCACCTCCAAGTCAGAGTCCATGGTTCTCTCCCGGAAAAGGGTGGAGTGCCATCTCCGGGTTGGGGAGGAGACCCTGCCCCAAGTGGAGGAGTTCAAGTACCTAGGATTCTTGTTTACGAGTGGGGGAAGAGTGGATCGTGAGATCGACAGGCGGATCGGTGCGGCGTCTTCAGTAATGCGGACGTTGTACCGATGTGTTGTACCGGTCAATCTACGTTCTCAACCTCACCTATGGTCATGAGCTTTGGGTCATGACCAAAAGGATAAAATCACGGGTACAAGCGGCCGAAATGAGTTTCCTCCGCCGGGTGGCGGGGCTCTCCCTTAGAGATAGGGTGAGAAGCTCTGCCTTCCGGGAGGAGCTCAAATTAGCCCCACAGCTATTTTTGTGTTATTTAAATCAGTTTTTAACCATAGGGTCGCTAAAATATCTTACTTAGCTGTGGTCCGTATAAGTCACAGTAGTACTCAGTCGTAATACTCTTTTACACCACATGTGGCCACAATGACAATCTCGACCAAACAAGAAGTCTGGAGCTAAAGTCATAGAAAAGGTTCATAAGAGCAAAAATTATGACTAAATTAGTGAAGCTTAATTTTCATTTGCACTTTAATTTTATTGACGGTTTAGGTAAGTTTAGGTAGTTTTTTCCAACTTATAATGTGTGTTAAAATCTTGATCCGTCTCTTTGTCATACCTGCCAACAACTACGGTTTTCCTGTAATGTGTACGGTTTTTGATAATCCAGTGGTAAAAGCTACGGTTTTCCATTAAAAATTATTAACTTAAAAATTAAAAGCTACATAACAAAGCAACTCCATTGTAAATATTAAATAAATGTAAATTACAGTGGAGCAAATTGGAAATCCTTTATTCCACCCATAAAAAATCCAATAGGTAAGCATTCAAAAAGCACCAAAAATACTCCATTTAAATTTCATGACTTGAATGTTAACCAAGTATTAGTGATATTGTTGTTATAAGCTCTAACGCAGACAAACTATAACGGCGACGTGATCACTGCCATGGGTCCCCATGTTTATATCATCGAGTGGTCTTGTTTCTTCACTTCCCTTTATTTTATTGTAGATTATAAATCATGCCTGGAACCTGGAACTTAGATGGCTGAGTATGTACTCCGACATGTTAGTACACTTTGGGCAGCCATTTGGGCCCCAAAATTGTGAGAACAACATGAGAAGACCACCACCCCGTTTCTTTGCGAGGATTGTGAGACATTGTTCGTCTAAATGGGAATGTATGAACATCTGAGCAGTTTGCATTCTTATGACTGCAGACCTTATAAAGTAAAAAAAAAACAGCGCAGTTCCTCAGTAAAGACATTTTCTTTGTGTAGTACTTGCATTAAGTGTTAGGTGAAGCATACTAATGTGCCCTTTTATGCCAGGTTCTCGTGTCTTTGCCAGATGTGGCAACTGCTCAAGAGGTGGTGAAAGTTCACTCTTCAACTCCTGCAAAAATGAAAGATTGTGAACTCAAGATGGTGACTATCGAGCAGCATGTTGGCATCGACACACCGGTAAGGCTTTTGTCATTCTTCTTCTAAACTATATTCTACCTTGTCCTCTCAGTACTTTGCTAATTAAGTCAGTGTGATATAATCTACATGATGTTGGGAGAGTTTTGAGAAAATTCTCTGTGTGTAAGAACTGGATTTTACTTCGAAAGGGAACATATTTTTATATATTTCAAAGCTTCTTACAAAAAGTGTAAAGACACCCTGTAAATTGGAGTAGCAATTTATTAACCTTGGCCACTACTACATAATGGATACTCTTCGAATGCATATCATAGTTGACAGCACAGCTGTGGATACAAGTCACTGTTTTAGAAATATTTTAAAATCCAAAAATTGATTGCAGTGTTAAGTCAAAGCTCAAGAGTCAAGAGCTCATAGGACCCACTCTCAATGTATGTTTGTGGTTAAAAAATTTTTTACGGAAGTACAATAAGGAACACATTATGGTTCCACCTGCACAATTCAGCATGCCTTAAAAGGAGCAGGAAGAAGCAGTTTATTTAATCCTACCCCTTCTCCATGTCTGAGCAATTGCTAATAGTCAGTTCACTTCCTGTGTTTAAAATGTTAACATTTACAAATAACTGAATTGTTCTTAAAGAAAAACTATATATAATACATCAAGGGCTTAATAAATAATGAAATAAGTAAAGGTATAAACACTAACAGACATTATACAATAAAATAATTATTAGAGGCTATGTAATTTTAAAAATGAGCTAATTAATGAATGAATGTCTCTTTGGTAATCAGCAATCTATTTCCATCTTGTTCCTATCAAAAGCCATATTTTTTTGTTCTAAACTGTTTAAAATAATATTAAAACATTGCTTGGGTTCTTTACACAATTTGTTTACGTAATTCAGTCATTTTAGTCCTATTACAGACATTAAAGTCACTCAAATTCAAATTACAACAAAACAAATTTCAACTGATAAAGATTGACGTCAGGACAGTAAAAAAAATGCTATGCAATAAAACAAAATGTTTAAAACACAGGACATGTAGTAGAACTCATTGATCATGATATGAAACATTTTACTATGTCTGAAGGAATCAATAAAGTACTATCTATATGTCCACCTTGACCGAGGTCCCTCGGTGCTCGAGAGAGAGACAACAGAGTGCCTTATTTGCGACTTAATAGAAAGACAGTGTTAACTAATCACAATATATACAATTACCAGTTCTCTGTGAAGACTAATTCTTAAGTTCCATTGTCATTTTAGATTTTCTGTTTTAATGCTATGCTATTTTACCAATGTTTTATGCATAGGTGGCTCTCTACAATCTACTGATGCAGTCACTGGACCCATTGGTGAGTATTTTCACCACCATTTCGCAATAGTATTTACACTTCATGCAATGTACAATACAATAACTATAAACTCTACAGTGCCTTTTTCGCAAAATTACAATTATTGTCTTTGTACAATGTAGCCTGGTGTCATTCAAAATTAAGATTGAAATGTTTACCAATGAACACCTCCATATTTATCAAATGTCATTTAATATTTGTTGTTTTTGGAGGTTTTTCCTCCCAGTACTGTGAACATATTAATTTTAGTGCTTTGCATTGATGTGAGAAAGTGAAAGTGGGCTGGGATCTGCTGTATAATTGATAAATGGAAGATTGCATATGCAAATGCACGTTCTCAGCCCAGACAATTTTACACACACTTTTGCTTACTGGGGAGCCTCATCTCTGTGTGGAATTTTGACAAAAAGTTTTGGAATGTCAGAAACCCCAAATTTGCATTCGTACGAAAAGATACAAACTTCTAAAAGTTAGAGCACACTCACCTTCTCAAAATTTAGAGTAGATGTATGTAATTCCCCCTCATTGTCCCGCCCTTTCCGTGCCTCGACATCACCGTACAAGGTAAATACAAAGTGACTCATGAATGTGGCATTTTACGGCAACAGAGGTGGAAATACTGTTTGGAGAGATGAAGTCATGGTGGGCTGCATAGAACTGTTCCCGTTTTCATTTCTAGCGTGCATGTTTTTAAAGATATGTATCTAAAAGATGCAACATTTTAGATCAGAATAGGTGAGATAAAGAACTCTCTAATTTCAATTTCGATCAAATGGCTGACTTTAAAGTCAATAGATCAATTAAGTTATGCCACAGACTGATATTTCACAAACATTTAAGAAACTTAACATTATGCTGACATTGACATTAATACCAAGGAAATATACAACAAAACAAAGACTAATAAGAGTAACTTTACGCACAAGGCCCTGACACCTTCCACACTAAAGGCTGTGGTATTGATGACATATATGACATTTGCGACAAAGTTACCTTTTTTGACGAATTGTTTAAAGGGGACCTAAATTGTGTCAGCAGCATTTCTTGCTAACTTAAAACCATAACTATTAATTGATAACTTGATCATTTGTATAATGGCCTATCAAATACAGTGGTACTTTGGAATACAAGTGCTTCAGCTTACAAGGTTTTCGGGATATGAGCTGTTTCATGGCTAATTGTTATGCCTTAAGTTGCGAGCAAAAATGTGGGTCAACTGCACGGCAAGTAGGCGTTGTGAATGCCACAGAGAACCACATAAGATCCAAACAAATCATTTGGCCTCACTAGCATTAGCTCGTACGTTGCAAACACGGATTAAATAGATTTCACTTAAATTCAGTGGTTTCAATTTGGGATTTTGGAGGTACGGGCTGCGACACAAAAACAATTAAACTCGTACAGTACCATTGCACGTAAAAAAAATTCTCATGATAAAATTAAATGATAAAATATCGAAATGCTGCATTGTTTCTTTTTGTCAAATTGCTAATACACTTGTGCGTAATGTTGTTTACTTTATGCTACAGTCAATCTATTTACACTCAACTCATGTGTTGAAGAACAAGTACAGTAAAGGCTATTTTAGTTAATTGGCAAAATGTATTTCCAGTTTTTTTCCTACATCAATTGATTATTTAGACCTCTATAAAAATAAAAATAAACAATGCTGTAACTAAACAGCTTTTTCCACGTCCATTACATTTAGAATCAACAATGGTTTAGCATATATTGTTTTACATTTAGTTCACCACCTAACGGGTATTACCTGATGTGTCTCCAAAAAGTCTGTACGGGAGATGCGCTTGCAGACTGTTGCACAAATTGTTAGTCAGTTAGTTTTTTTGTAGATCTCATACTTTGCATGGAAAACATCATACGCAAGCTTTATTGATGGGGCCCGAAGACTCTAATGGTTGCCTCTAGCGGTACACTGTTCTCGCAGTAACATACGTTGCAACTACACTATGAGCTCTCCCGAATTGTGTGTGTGGCACAAAAAAAACTTCTTGGAATTAGTTTTTTTTCCTCAACACTGTAGCATTTGCATAGATTGCCAGTAGGGCTGTAGAACACTAATGGAAAATGTAAACCACAAGTTTCTCGCTTAGCATTAAAAATGCCAATCTTGCACACACACATGTTTTTAAAGAAGTCACACAGGGTGCCACAGGGGTTAATACGTGTGATTCACAATATAAAGGTCCTGGATTCGATCCCCTGGGTCTTTGTGTGTACTTTGCATGTTCTCCGCGTGAGTGCGTGGGTTCTCTCCGGGTCCTCTGGCTTCTTCCCACCTCCAAAAACATGCACCTGGGGATAGGTTGATTGGCAACACTAAATTAACCCTAGTAGGTGAATTTGAGTGTGAACGTTGTATATCTGTGTAGGGTAGGCCCTGTGATGAGATGGCAACAAAGTATTCAGACCCTTTCAAATCTTTTACTCTTTCGTTTCATTGCAGCCATTTGCCAAATCAACAATGTTCATTTTATTTATCATTAATGTACACCCAGCACTCCATCTTGACAGAAAAAAAAATGTAGAAATGTTTGAAAATCTTTATTAAAAAAGAAAAACTGAAATATCACATGGTTATAAGCAGAACCTTTGCTGTGACACTCATATTTAACTCACATGCTGTCCATTTCTTTTGATCTTAAGATGGTTCCGCTCCTTCATTGGAGTACAGTATTGGACTTGATTCGGAAAGGCACACACCTGTCTGTATAATACCTTACAGTGCATATCAGAGCAAATGATAATCATGGAAGTGCCCTAGGAGCTCAGAGACAGATTTGTGGCAAGGCACAGATCTGGCCAAGGTTACATAATAATTTCTGCAGCACTCAAGGTTCCTAGTAGCACAGTGGCCTCCATAATCCTTGAATGGAAGAAGTTTTCCTAGACCTTGCCGTACAGCCAAATTGACCAATTGTGGGAGAAGAGCCTTAGTGAAAGAGATAAAGAAGAACCCAAAGATCACTGTGACTGAGCTTCAGAGATGCAGTAGGGAGATAGGAGAAAGTTCTACAAAGTCAACTATCATTGCAGCCCTCCACCAATCGGGGCTTTTATGGCAAGATGGCCCGACGGACACCTCTCCTCAGCGCAAGACATATGAGAGCCTGCATTGAGTTTACCAAAAACACAAAAGGACTGCCAGACTATGAGAAATACGATTCTCTGGTCTGATGAGACCATGAATGAACTTTTTGGCATTAATTCTAAGCGGTATGTGTGGAGAAAACCAGGCACTGCTCATCACCTGCCCAATTACAATCCCAACAATGAAACGTGGTGGTGGCACCATCATGCTATGGTGGGGTTTTTTAGCTGCAGGGACAGGACGACTGGTTGCAATTGAAGGAAAAATGAACAAGGCCAAGTACAGCGGTATCCTGGAAGAAAACCTTTTCCAAACTGCTCAGGACCTTAGACTGGGCAGAAGGTTTCCCCTCCAACAAGCACACAGCTAAAATAACAAAGGAGTGGCTTCGGAACAACTCTGTTAACATTCTTGACTGGTACAGCCTGAAAGTGGCGATACACGAACATTCGCCATCCAACCTGACAGAACTGAAGGGGATCTGCAAGGTACAATGCCAGACGATCCCCAAACCTTGGTGTTAAAAACTTGCATCATTCCCTTGAAGACTCATGACCGTATGAGCTCAAAAAGGGGCTTCTACTCAATTCTGAGCAAAGGGTCTAAATATACCATATATTTCAGTTTTACGTTAATACATTTGCAAAAAGTTTAAAATTTCAGCTTTTTTTCTGCCAAGGTGGTGTGCTGAGAAATAAAATTAACTTTTTGGATTTTAACAAATAGCTGCAATGAAAGAGTGACAAATTTAAAGGGGTCTGAATCATTTCTATACCCACTACATGTTGGGTTACAATATTTCAGGTTATAGTGCTGGAAATTTAAAGTTTGAAAATAGAAACTTTGTTTTGCTTCAAACAGGAGAGTTCAGTTCCCATTGACTGGAACAGTCTCTTAGTGATCAGTAATGTTCCTAACACATCGACAAGCTCCTCAGATGTAAAGCAACTGGTTCAGCGTTTTGGCACAGTTGTCAAAAGTCTGGAACTCAAGAATATGGTAAGAAAGGCACACATCCAAATATCTGTTCTTGTCACTGTGTTGTCATCATCTCAGTCATGAATACGGTAAGTACTGCACATGCTGTGAACATTTTAATTAAAATTTTTGTATTATCTCCACTTAGGTTATTTGCGAAATGACTACTGCACCTATGGCGTTGTCTGTCTACAAACGTTTCCAGAGATTCCCATGCGTTATCCAGAGCAACCCTCTGTTATTTTCGCGCAAGCCGGACCCCAAAGCTAGCACGCGGACTCAAATCTGTTCTCCAAACCTGCATTCACTTAAGGTATGCACTATTTGTTGACCCTCATAGTGTTGGTGTCGTCTACAAAATGTGGTGGGAAGTTCTCATGTTAAAAATAAGCAACATTAATGTAAAGCCTTAAATCATTTGTCTAAAGTGCCACAAGAAAGTCTCTTTCAGTCTGCAGATTTTTTGAATTGACCTACAACGTATTCTAAAAACCAAATTCCTTCCTTTATTGACGAGATCAGTTATGGATATTACACCAATTTTTCTTTGTCACAGAGAACACCAAGCTGAGATGTGTATGTTTTATTCAGATAGCTTACCACATATTGACCTACTTTGGCCTGGTTTCAGCTTCTTCAATGTATTAAAGTGACACCCGGCGTCCTTAATTTTTTCTGTATGCAGCCCTTGGTGGAAAAAGTTTGAACACCCTTGCCCTAAAACAATTAAATGCACACCTGTAGTTCTTCAAAACAGAAAGTAACTATGTGTAAATGACACTTACAATTTACCGATGTTAAGTGCAACTTCAGTAAATTGTTACTGTAGTTTTTTAATAAAAATGTTTTTCATCGAAGTGCATGAATGTATTTAGTACATGTTTGCTTTGACACTGTCAACATGTTTACTATTGTAGGATATTCTAGAACGTGATGACTGCAAATCAGGTGCAAATAACCCAGAGGCAAAAGGAAATGAAGAAAATTATTCTCTGAAAAACACCAAACAAGGGCCAGAGATGTTAAACAGCCCTGAGGAGGTGGTCAGTGAAGATGAAGAGATGGCAAAGAATGGAAGCAAAATTGTCAAAAATACAGACCAAGTGCCTTATTCTGCAAATGAGGCAGACCGACTGTCAAAGACCAACATACCAGCTATTCAAGCACACATGAAGACCAACAAGGAATTGTCAAGTGAAGCAGACATGAAGAAGAACAAGACAATGTCAGCTATTGAAACAGACATGAAGACAGACAAGGAGATCCCCACTATTGAAACATACATGAAGACCGTCAACAAGATGTCTATTGAAACAGACATGAAGACGGACAAGGACGTATCCGCTATTAAAACAGACACGAAGACGGACAAGGACATGTCCGCTATTGAAACAGACATAAGGATGGACAAAGACATGTCCGCTATTAAAACAGACACAAAGCCAAACAAGGAGATGTGCGCTATTGAAACAGACACGAAGACGGACAAGGACATGTCCGCTATTGAAACAGACACAAAGCCAAACAAGGAGATGTGCGCTATTGAAGCAGACATGAAGACAGACAAGGAGATGTCCGCTATTGAAACCGATACGAAGACAGACAAGGAGATGTCTGCTATTAAAACAGACACAAAGACGGAAATGGACACGTCCGCTATTGAAACAGACACAAGGACGGACAAGGACATGTCCGCTATTGAAACAGACATAAGGACGGACAAGGACATGTCCGCTATTGAAACAGACAAAAGGATGGCCAAAGACATGTCGGCTTTTAAAACAGACATGAAGACAGACAAGGAGATGTCCGCTATTGAAGCAGACATGAAGACAGACAAGGAGATGTCCACTATTGAAACAGACACAAACACTGACAAAGATATCAAAATAGACTTGAACACGGACAGGGAAATGTTCGTTATTGATACACACATGCCCACTATTGAAACAGACATGAAGACTGACAAGAAGATGTCTGATATTGAAACAGACATGAAGACTGACAAAAAGATGTCTGATATTGAAACAGACATGAAGACTGACAAGGAGATGACCGTTATTGATACTACTATGTCCACAATTGAAACCGACATGAAGACGGACAAAACGGTGACAACTATTAAAACGGTCATGCAGACAACGATAAATGAAACTAACCTGGGAGAAGAGACACCTACAGATATGGCCATATCAGAGTTTACCAAGGTAAAATATCTACATATTAATGTCAGTGTTGTGAACAATCACCGTATTAAAGAGTTTGTGATCATGTGATCTTTTTCTTAAGGATACTCAAAAGGCGAGAGAAACTGGAAAAAGAACTGGCGGCCTTTCAGATAAAATGACAATTTCTGCAGATGGAGATCAGACACATCTGGAGTCCAAGAGGGAAACGGCAAATGAAGAAACAAAAGAGACGAGGAGAAAAAGAGCAGTTGATGAAACAAACGAGTCAGTAAAGAGCCACATAGAACCGGCTTTCAAGACACAAGACAGGGTGAGAATTGAAAGAGAGGCCAGAAGGGAGAAGGAAGCAAGAGAGAGAGAAAGACGAGAAAAGGAGAGGAGACTCTGGGAGAAGGAGCGCAGGGCCAGATGGGAAAACGAGCGGGAGGAAAGAATTATGAGACAGAGGCGGGAAAGAGAAAGGAGGGATAGAAAGCGGGATCGTGATGATAGGTCCTCAGCTCTTAGATCATCCTACAGGTTGGAGACATATAAGACTTCTTCCTTCGATGAGACGGCAACTTCAAGGAAATCAGATGCTGAGCCACCTGAAATGGTGACAGTACACAAAGTATACATTCTTCTTTTCCTTATCCACACTGTAACAAAATATGTCCTGTCGTGCAATTAGGGTATGGATGGGGATTTTGATTCCTTTCCATTGAACATGAGTGAATTTGTGACCGTGGATGAAGTAGGGGATGTGTTTGACTTCCCCAACTCTCCTGCTGCTGCTGCTCCAGAGGACACGACAAAACAAGAGCAACAGGATTCCCCGACATGTGTCCCACAGAGTGCTCGTGAGGTAAAACATTTTTATCACAAATTTATGATTAAAAAAAAGACTTGTCTAAGTTATCTTGTTTCTGCTACAAGGACACAACTTTGGAAATCACAGAAGGAATGTTAATATATCAGCCTGTGAAGTCTGATGACTCCTTAACGGAGTGTCAACATCAGCCCATTAAGTCCGATGAGCCCATAACTGATTGTCAGCATCAGTTTGGTGATTCCATATCAGGATGTGAAGCTCCCCCTACATTCTCAGCTGAGACCAATTTATCATCGGATGTGATGGATATGCTGAGCTGCGAAACTGCAGCCTCACCCGCAGAAGGTCAACAAGAAATCTCTCCGTTTGACCCAAACCTTGTGCCAAGTTGTCAACCAGAAGAGTGTCAGACAGGTACAAATATAAATGTGTCAAGAGTAACCTTAACCCCTTAACGTTCTATTCGAATCAATCGGTTCACAATCAATATTGTGTTGCTGCAAATACGTAAGGACAAAGAGGTGGTGGATAAACAATACAGTATATATTTATAAACTAGCTATTGAAACATGCAGCACCCAGCCTGAGTCAGCTTGTTGCAAGGTCTACAATATTAATCTGATAACATAACAAAAACACTGTTCAATAATCACAAAATGCCACAATCCGCCATTTTGAATGTTACACCCTGAAGACCTTCGGCTATTTCCGGAGATTGAATTCACAATGGCAACTCTTGTGCACTCTGACCACATTATCAGATCATTCATACTTAAAATATGCAAAGATTAGACAGGAATGTGCTGTCTATCATTCACAATCTTTATATATGACATTTTAATGCATTCTAAGTTGTAAATATATACATAAAAAGTCCGCAAACAATGTAGTAAATTTCACCCACAAAAACCTTCAAATGATCATCCAAAACCCGCCAACAATATTAACCAATTTTAAGCGATGTTATAAATGCAAACGCAGAAAAACTATTTCTTAGCGGCGCAATGATACAAACAACGTAGCCCTCTGTTGCCTTTACATCGTTGCGTCTTGGCTCATCAGAGTTATTCTAGATTATAAAACATGCCTCTCATTTGGATAACAAGAAGATTTACCCTGGGATCTATAAGTTGGGCATCTGTGACATTCAGTCACCCAGAGATGTAGACAAACACACAACTGAAGATGGTGTCGGCATGCAGGGAGTAAAGGTGGGAATATTTGGCAATCTCACCATTCGATTACGATTCGATTAACAATTGGTAATTAATGCAACTTTTATTTAAATAGTCACAGTTTTACATTTCGTTTCACTAAATAAGCGTTTTATCACTTGCAAGTTTTAAATACAAAGCATTTGTAACAGCAAATTCCAATCACAATTATTAAACATTTAAATGTTTGTAAAACTGGAACATAAGTGCCCTATGATAACTGGTCGGATCTCTCTGTGATCAGGCTCGCTGGAGTCAGCCAAATTTTCAAACTCTGAATTACTTTATTTCCAGTAAATAAACCGATTATCGATTATTGATGTTTACTCATCGATTTTATAATCGTCCATGTCCGAATTGCGATGCATCTAAAAAGCCATTATTTTCCCCACCTTTAGCATGGAGACTTTTCCTCATAAACCCTTTGTGTGCATCAAGATTAATTGTTCATCCAAATGGGATGATATGCACGTTTTATCAGTCGTCATACAGCAAGCTATCGTTTTATCATGTTTGTAGTTTGTATTTCTTGTTTAGCACTTGGCAATACTGCTACATGATGCTTAGTGTTTTACTGAAGCTGGATTTTTTTTTTTTGCAGAGCTTCTAAAACTTAGAGCTCATCCTCCTTATATTCAGCATCCAAAAAATAAGGTTCTGGATCATAATTTTGCCTGCAGCAATAGTTGGTTCTCATAAAGTCTGCATGATTGGCGTTTTTTTGTTGGGGAAGGGATGGCGTCGACTATACCTCTACATATAGTGACTGGTTTCCTCATTATCTCTCAAAATGGCTCGGGAATCTCTGAGATTGATGTTATTTTGATTATATCTATTTATGAGCAAACTTTGGAAGTCTTTAGGTGTCATAAGATATACAGTGGGGCAAAAAAGTATTTAGTCAGCCACCTATTGCGCAAGTTCTCCCACTTAAAATGATGAAAGAGGTCTTTAATTTTCATCATAGGTACACTTCAACTGTGAGAGACAGAATGGGGGGGGGGAAAATCCAGGAGTTCACATTGTAGGATTTTTAAAGAATTTATTTGTAAATTATGGTGGGAAATAAATATTTGGTCAATAACAAAAATTCAACACAATACTCTGTAATATAACCTTTGTTGGCAATAACAGAGGTCAAAAGGTTACTATATGTCTTTACCAGGTTTGCACACACAGTAGCTGGTATTTTGGCCCATTCCTCTAAGCAGATCTGTTCGAGAGCAGGGATGTTTTGCGGCTGTCGCCGAGCAACACAGACTTTCAACTCCCTCCACAGATTTTCTATGTGGTTGAGGTCTGGAGACTGGGTAGGCCACTCCAGGACTTTCAAATGCTTCTTACGTAGCCACTCCTTCGGTGTGTTTGGGATCATTGTCATGCTGGAGACCCAGCCACAATTCATCTTCAAAGCTCTCACTGATGGAAGGAGGTTTTGGCTCAAAATCTCACGATACATGGCCCCATTCATTCTTTCCTTAACACTGATCAATCGTCCTGTCCCCTTAGCAGAAAAACAGCCCCAAAGCATGATGTTTCCACCCCCATGCTTCACAGTAGATATGGTGTTCTTGGGATGCAACTCAGTATTCTTCTTCTTCCAAACACAACGAGTTGAGTTTATACCAAAACGTTCTATTTTGGTTTCATCAGACCACATGACATTCTCCCAATCCTCTGCTGTATCATCCATGTCCTCTCTGGCAAACTTCAGATTGGGCCTGGACATGCACTGGCTTAAGCAGGGGGACACGTTTGGCACTGCAGGATCTGATTCCCTGTCTGGGTAGTGTGTTACTGATGGTAACCTTTGTTACTTTGGTCCCAGCTCTCTGCAGGTCATTCACCAGGTCCCCCCGTGTGGTTCTGGGATTTTTGCTCACCGTTCTCATGATCATTTTGACCCCACAGGATGAGATCTTGCGTGGAGCCCCAGATCGAGGGAGATTATCAGTGGTCTTGTATGTTTTCCATTTTCTGATAATTGCTCCCACGGTTGTTTTTTTTTCACACCAAGCTGCTTGCCTATTGTAAATTCACTCTTCCCAGTCTGGTGGAGGTCTAAAATTATTTTCCTGGTGTCCTTCGACAGCTCTTTGGTCTTAGCCATAGTGGAGTTTGGAGTCTGACTGTTTGAGGCTGTGGACAGGTGTCTTTTATACAGCTAAAAAGTTCAAACAGGTTCCATTAATACAGGTAATGAGTGGAGGACAGAAGCACTTCTTAAAGAAGAAGTTACAGGTCTGTGAGAGCCAGAGATCTTCCTTGTTTAAAGTGACCAAATACTTATTTTCCACCATAATTCACAAATAAATTCTTAAAAATTCCTACAATGTGAATTCCTGGATTTTTTTTTCACATTCTGTCTCTCACAGTTGAAGTGTATCTATGATGAAAATTACAGACCTCTGTCATCGTTTTAAGTGGGAGAACTTGCACAATCGTTGGCTGACTAAATACTTTTTGCCCCACTGTACATAATAGCTTCAATATAGAGGAAGCTTGTTTTCCCCACTCCACTGGTACTTTAAGTACATCACATGTAAGTGCTGGTCTAGAAGTGGCAAACAAACCCTTTCAGGGGTTGCAGAGACAAGTTAACTCACTTAACCTCTACTTACGATGTCTGACTTTTTTGCAAAAGTCAGCCTTAAAAAAATATTTTTTTAATGTCCAACAATTATTTTTTTATTTTTGCTATTATAGATTGTTTCATTCACATTACAGGATATGTCCAAATTGTATTTATCTTTTAGTCAAATCCGATCTTTTTATGTAATCATACATTACCAAAAAAATGTGACGTCTAATGTGAACGCAATCTGTCCTCCACACAGACATGAAGTGCTGCAGTATTTGTATAAGTAAACATGGCTTCAATTCTCATAGGTGTCAGTCCTGACACTTTTGTGTCAATTAAATGTTTTCATTTTCTGAACCAAATTATCGCGCATAGAAGATTAGGAAGGAATAGGGCAGGAGTGCCCATTACGTCGATTGGAGGGTGTGCCTGTCAATCGCCAGCCTGGCATTAAAAAAAATAGTCTTAAAAAATTTGCGATTATTAATCTTCACTTCGCAGCATCAAAGGATCTTGTGAGATGATGATGATGATGGGTGCTGCGAGCTCACTATTAAGGAAAAAACGATTGACAGGAAAGTGAGAAACTATTTTTATTTCAACACATTTTCGCGCCGCGCATGCTGTCAAAACCCTGAAGACCAACCACACAATTCCTGTCTTCACGATAAAAGTGCTGCTCTATCCTGCCTGTGCTAACAAAATAGGAGTCTCAGAAAGCTAGCGCTAGCAAGCTACATAGTTTGCCGTCAATGTATTTCTGTATAAAAACAAATATTAAATCCGGGCAAATAAGATGCCAAAAACCAACCACTTTCATGTGGTATAGGACAGAAAGGAGGACTTTTTTTTTTACCTACTCTGTGTAAATATGAAAATGTGGAAGTTGGCAGAACTACTGGGAATCATGTCTGATTCCAATCAATGCAAGTCCTCGGAAACATGTAATACACCGACTTATATTCTTGTCTTCATGAAAGAAATGAATCTGTTATGGTTTGAGTTCATTGCGAACATGCATACAATTACAACATGATACATGTGTTAAACATGCTTGTATTTTTTATTAAACACCTTTAACATGTTGACAAAACATCTGCCAGAAATAAATAAAATATTAGTTATTAATATATATACATATAGATATAATGTTTGCGTATATGTGTGTGTGTATATGTATATATATATAGATTAGATTAGATTAGATAGTACTTTATTTATTCCGTCAGGATAGTTCCTTCAGGAAAATTTAAATTTTCAGCACAATCCCATTCAAGATCAGACAAACATTACAGGGAGACAGAACAGGATGGCTGACGGGTCTGCCGGCTTCCAGTGCCCCTTACAAAAAAGATGAGATACAGGTAAACAAGGGGGGGGTAATGGGAGAAAAAAATAGAAGATTAAAATAAAATTAAAAAATCGGTCTTAGCCTGGGCCCTGGAGAGGGGGTGCAGACTGAGGCCAAGGGAAAAAACCAACTCATAGCCATAGTACACATCCCTCTTACATGTGTGTAAGAGGGAAACATCAAAGAACACAGAGAACATTAAAGCATCAGATACAAGCAGACACTTCTACATACAGCTATGAATAAAAAGTAAAAGAAACATATCCACTGTGGTGGCCTCTGCGGTGTTCCACGCCATCGTCCGCTGGGGTGGAGGGAGAATGGCCAGAGACAGGAGCAGACCAACAAAGCAACCAAGACAGCCAACTCCACTCTAGGCCAGTGTCCTGTCTGAATGGATGAGCGAGGATACGTCCAAGGAGACTGAAGTGTCCGACGCCTGCTCACCCAGCCAAGACACCGCGAAGCCTCTCCGTCCTGGCGCTCAGTGCTAGCTCCGCAGCCCTGTCCCCTCATCTGCAGTTCCTCCAGTCTCTCCAAACCGACTCCGGTGTGGCAGACACCCAGCAGCTGGTCTCCATGGCCAAAAGGCTCCCGGGAGGCAGATCCAGAAGTCCACAAAAAAGCACCACAGAGGTCACGAAATTGCCACTCCTTGTCACACAGTCCCAAAAGGCAAAAAAGTATAATAACACATGAAAAGAAGAGGGAAACACAAAAGGATAACACAAGACTACAAAGCTCCAGAATAGGGCAAGACTCTGTTTGCATGACATTTCCTTCGATGTCTGCTCTGAAAAGTGTGTGGGCGGGCAGCCGGAGACAGCTGGTGGAACATTTACATGAGTTCCTAAAACATTATTTTCTGCTGTTTTCTGTTCATTTGTTGACCTTTTTTTTTTTTTAATCTTCTACTCTGGCGTAGAACTATGTGTCATCACTTTTTGATGAGTGTTCAGACTGCAGTCTCATCACAGACATATCTTATTTACATCCACATACGAAAGAGGTTTGGGTCAGATTTGAAAAAGTCTGAAATCCACTGTTTACATTGACATGAAAAAATCTGATACAGGTCACATATTAGCAAAAACAGTTGCTATTGAACTGCAGTGTGAACAAAGCCTAAATCTAGCAAGAATTCCTATCTCCGAAAGGATTACATTGAGATCCCAACACAGTCAATTCAAATAATAATACTTAACATAGTCAGTTTATTAAAAAAGTTGGCAAATGCTGAAGCTATGGTCCCTTCATGTTTCTGGTCTGTACTACACCAAAGTAGATATTTTAAAAGCACAGGTTCAAAAAATTAAGAAGAAAAGATAATAGATACAAAATGTTCAACAACAGCATTACATAAAATGTTTTAGGTGTTTAAATAAAAAATAATAGATTACGGAATGCTAAGGGGTTAAGATGTATTATTAACCGTTGTGCAAATGTTATAATACCTATGGATTTAGTTATTAAAGTTGAGCCTCTTCAAACATCTTTCTCAAAAATTAAACTTGTCATTGATCATTCGTTATCAGATGGTCCCACTACCGAGATGGGAATGACTGCAGAAGGAAAGGAAGATAAAACGGCAACCCTGGATAGCAGCCCTGGAAAGGAGTGTGTGACCCTGATGTTGAATAAAGAAGAGGAAAAGATGCAAAAAACAGAGGACAAAGAGACAAGCATTCCATCTCAGGAGCCAGGTAAGGTTTTTATTTTTACTGTGTATGGTTGCATTTAAAATTATTGTATTTGAAGTATATTATAAATAAATGATAAATGGGTTGTACTTGTATAGCGCTTTTCTACCTTCAAGGTACTCAAAGCGCTTTGACATTACTTCCACATTTACCCATTCACACACACATTCACACACACTGATGGAGGGAGCTGCCATGCAAGGCGCCAACCAGCACACATCAGGAGCAAGGGTGAAGTGTCTTGCTCAGGACACAACGGACGTGACGAGGTTTGTACTAGGTGGGATTTGAACCAGGGACCCTCGGGTTGCGCACGGCCACTCTCCCACTGCGCCGCGCCGTCCCATTAACAGAAAATATCTAACTCCATGAAAATAGTAATATTACCAGGGGGTGTACAACCAGTCGTTTCTTGGGATTTACCTGGTAGCTTTTGAAAATATTAGGACAAATGATTGCATTGACACATCAGTGCCCTCATGTCCTGGAAACCAATAAACAGATAAAGTTGAGCCTCTTCAAACATCTTTCTCAAAAATTAAACTTGTCATTGATCATTCGTTACCAGATGGTCCCACTACAGAGATGGGAATGACTGCAGAAGGAAAGGAAGATAAAACGGCAACCCTGGATAGCAGCCCAGGAAAGGAGTGTGTGACCCTGATGTTGAATAAAGAAGAGGAAAAGATGCAAAAAACAGAGGACAAAGAGACAAGCATTCCATCTCAGGAGCCAGGTAAGGTTTTTATTTTTACTGTGTATGGTTGCATTTAAAATTATTGTATTTGAAGTATATTATAAATAAATGATAAATGGGTTGTACTTGTATAGCGCTTTTCTACCTTCAAGGTACTCAAAGCGCTTTGAGATTACTTCCACATTTACCCATTCACACACACATTCACACACACTGATGGAGGGAGCTGCCATGCAAGGCGCCAACCAGCACCCATCAGGAGCAAGGGTGAAGTGTCTTGCTCAGGACACAACGGACGTGACGAGGTTGGTACTAGGTGGGATTTGAACCAGGGACCCTCGGGTTGCGCACGGCCACTCTCCCACTGCGCCGCGCCGTCCCATTAACAAAAAATATCTAACTCCATGAAAATAGTAATATTACCAAGGGGTGTACAACCAGTCGTTTCTTGGGATTTACCTGGTAGCTTTTGAAAATATTAGGACAAATGATTGCATTGACACATCAGTGCCCTCATGTCCTGGAAACCAATAAACAGATCTGCCAATAGGCACATATTTTAAACCTAGAACATGCGTGTAGGCTTTGCTGGCGTCCAGATACACATTTTGCTGATTTCATTAGCTGCTTTTCCATTTTAATTTTTCGCAAATAAAAGTGATATATTAAAAACATTTTGATTAAGTGTATCTGCAACTTGTAGGTGTTTCCATTAAAGGGTGTTTTGCGTCATGATCCGTAATTCTCGTAAAATCTCGTCATGCGAGACTCCACTTTGAGGAAAATATTAATGCCACCACTGGTGCAGACTCTGCCGAGATGTCCAGTCATGAGCCGTAATTCTGGTAAAATCTCGTCATGCGAGACTCCACTTTGAGGAAGATATTGCTGTCACCGCTGGTGCAGACTCTGCCGAGATGTCAATAGAACTCGAAGGCAGCAAAATATCGAGCCTTTTTATTAAGACATTACAAAATTACATGACAGCGTATATTTTATCAATATTGAAATCCTGATTTCAATATTAATAAAAGATCATCTTAATTATTATTTTGCCCATTATCATGCTGGACCTCATATATGAACACTTTGTATCTATATTGAAAAAAGTGCATTTACATCTTATGGCCATCAGGTGCCACCTTGCACAATTTTCAGATGAATTGTATATATTTATTTTTTTCTGCCATATTACTTTGTTTATAATGCTTGTGCTGCTTTCATGTGCACATTAAATATTCTACTTTAGCTACATTCATACATTTTAATGTGTTCTTTTTTAAATGAAAGTTAAAAATATTTCAGTAAAAGTAAACATTTTTGCAAATTTTTTTTCATCGCGATAATGCCAATCCTTTTTCTACCACTTGTCCCTTTTGGAGCCTATCTCGGTTGCATTCGGGCGGAAGGCGGTGTAAACCCTGGACAAGTCTCCACCTCTTTGCAGGGCCAACACAGATAGACAGACAACATTCACACTCACATTCACACACTAGGGCCAATTTAGTGTTGCCAATCAAACTATCCCCAGGTGCAATGTTTTTGAAGGAGGGAGGAAGCCTGAGTACACGGAGGGAACCTACGCAGTCACAGGGAGAACATGCAAACTCCACACAGAAAGATCCCGAGCCTGGGATTGAACTCAGGACCTTCGTATTGTGAGGCCCATGCACTAATGATAACCGTAAAAAAAAGATTCCTCACAATAACCATGATAAGAAATGTTCTGTGTGTGTGTGTGTGTGTGTGTGTGTGTGTGTGTGTGTGTGTGTGTGTGTGTGTGTGTGTGTGTGTGTGTGTGTGTGTGTGTGTGGTAAATCATCACTTTTTAGATGCATCACAATTGTCTATACAAAATCAATTTGTTTGTGTTGTAGTATTGTTAACACTGACTTTCAGTCGCTCCTTTTTCAAAATACAGCAGGGCAATTGGGTTTTACCAAAGCAACTGCATTTTAGTTAGTTTTCTTTTTTTACATTGTTAGCCACTGGAAGCAGACATTCAAACCAATTAGCATATAATCTGATAGTTGTACTGTAGAAAAATATATGAATACAGAATTATCTAAAAATCTAATCTAAAAACGATATCAAATTAACTGTAGTAGATTAAAAAATCCATATCTACCATTCTCCTTTTTTTCTCTGGCCAAAGTTACTAGTAAATGTGTAAGTAAAAGGATAATTTTTCAACAACCAAAACTGAAACCAAAAATGTTATGTTGATATCCTGTCCAAACGAAAGTACACAAAAAACATGTTCAGCAGCACTTGTCTTTGTCCGTTCATGTATTTCACTGGGGTTGTGACTGCCGCTTTGCTGCAACGTAGTTAACGAGGTTACAACATTAGGCACTTATTCTTCCTGTCCCTCACTTAATGTGTTCTGTATGCAATACACGCCAATACATGGAGCCTAAACATATATGAAGTATTTATTCTGTTTTACACAGGAAAGCATGAGGTGTCTGAGAACCCAACAATCACAGAAAAGAAGAGTGATATAGAAACGCCAACAACTACAGACAACGCTCTCCATTTTGACCCCAGCAACCCAGTTGGTAAGACAAGCTGTACTGTTTTGTTTTGTTGTTGAAACGTCTGCATGGTTGAAGTTTTAATTTGTGAGGCAGTGAGCTTATCCCAGATACACTCTAGGGAAGGCTGGGTAGACCTTGGACAAGTCGCCACCTCATCACAGGGCCAACAGAGATAAACAGACAACATTCACACACTAGGGCCAAGTTAGTGTTGGCAATCAGCCTAAACCCAGGTGCATGTCTTTGGAGGTGGGAGGAAGCCAGACCAATTCTGTCAAAAACAGGTGTTGACATGGCAACCAAATCACATGTAATAAAAGCGAAAACAAGTGCCAGGATTCACACTGCTCCCTCATGTTTTATTCTTGGTGGTTCACCCCTGTGTGTCTGTGTTTGTCAGGTATGGAATTCTTGATGCCAAAAACAGGCTTCTTCTGTAAGGTGTGTAACCGTTTCTTCAGCGGAAACAAGGACGCTCAAATCGCTCACTGCAAAACCTTCAAGCATTTTGAGAACCTGCAGGTAGGCAAACTGAATTTTAGCTTTCTTTTACGGTTACTGTCTGAAGTTGATATACCACAGTATGGATCTAAAGTTTTTACATCCCTTAAAATGTTTCACTTTTTCCAGCTATTTGCTAAAATAAAAGTTCATTTTATTTTTCATTGAATCTTACAGAAACAAAACTGAAATTGAGAAATGTTTGCAAAGGTATTAAAATAACTGAAATAACACATAGTCATAAGAATTCAGACCTTTTGCTGTGACACTCATATTTACCTCACATGTTGTCCATTTCTTCTGATCCTCCTTGAGATGGTTCTGTTGTGTTTACTTAAACTGATCGGACTTGATTAGGAAAGGCACAAACCGTAGATCACGATATATATTTTTTTATATTGGTCTATCTATGGACGAGGGGAAGAATGTATTAAATTTTAACATTTTTACTCCCCAGGTAACCTTTCTGAGTATAATACCCTCAGCTATCAAGGCAGAAAGGAAATGTCAACACAACCAAACAAAATTCCAAAATCACAGTAAACACTTAATTACTTCTTTAATTTAAGGTGCAAAAAGAAATGCTTAAAAAACGTGTGAAAATCCGAAGATGGAATCTGAACACAATTTTTTGCAGGGTTACTGCCAGGAAGTTACGTATCTGTGTAACATCCAATTTGGTCCGTTATACTTTATTTAAATATTATTGGACCAAATTATTGTTGCAAAGTAGCACATTTGGTATATGTTTTAACTTATTTACACTCATTTTTACTTTCGCTTCTCACTGCGTGCATAGAATCAACAGTGAGACAGCAATATGGCACAACCAAACTTGATAGATGATATTCTAACAGGATTGGCTGTTTTAGCTAACAAAGTAAAAGTTTCAAAAAATAAAACCATACGTAAGCACTTTGTACTTAAAGTAATCATTTTGGTACAAAATTATATGGTTTGACTTTTAAGAACTTGAGGTAAGGATTTATTGTTTTGATTTAAACAAAGGAAGTTAGTGCAGATTAAGCGTTAATCACACACTTAATCTGCTTAGTATTGCCACATACCATTGTTAAAGACATTTTAGTTACAGTTTTTATTGTAATTCAAGGGTCAGAGCTTTAAGTTTTATTTTGATATTTTTGTAAAACCATAACTGATAAATAGTAATGGTGGATTTTTGGGATTTGGGGGGCATTAAAGAACAAAACTCCACACCAAACAAAAAACGAAAACCGTGTCACAATTACGTAATAAGATTTGAACCTTTTTTGTAAACAGATATACTCCTAGTCATGGACATGAATGTCCTATTCATTAATGAAGATTCATTATGTTTACTTGGACCTCAGTACAAGAACCTAAACTACAATAAAAAAAATTAAAAGGGAGTGAGACCAAACCCTAACTTTGGAAAATGCTGATTTGCATTGCCAAGAGTATTGCTCAGTTGCCCAGTTATGGTCAGAAGTTTATTCCGTTGTATCATTCACTGTCTTCCAGAAACACTTGGAGAGGAAGAAAACGGTGGATGCAACATCCAGCTGATTTTGTTAACCGCTTTTGAGCGAATAACGACATTCATCTTGTTTTATTTCTTGTTGCAAATGTGAAACGATGACCCACAAATGTTTTATCTTTCATATTCTTCAGACTTTCTGATCAAGTTCCAGGTTCAATTCCTTTAAACGACTGCAGTAACTGAACTAAGAAATTAAAAAAATGATCTTTAGGCACACTATATGATTTCAAAACAGTAACCCTAAAGATACTCATTATTTATGTGGTCGTCTTCACGTGTTTACGTGGTTGTCAGAGAGAATAGATTGGCTGATGTAAGATGTTTCAAATATTTGAACATATTTGATGTAACAAACGTCAAATACCATTAATCAGTGCATGTTTAATAGATTTCTTCATAGACGTTACAGCTTAAATTGGCTGATGAAAGATGTTTCAGATATTTTAACATATTTGATGTAACAAACGTCAAATACCTTTAATCAGTGCATGTCTAACAGATTTCTTCATAGACGTTTCAGCTTAGTTAGTCTAGTCAGTTATTGTCCTGATCCTGTTTAAACACACTTGGACATTTTTCATGTAATACTCAATAGAAAATAGGCCAATTCTGCTTACTTGGACATTTTTCATGTAATACTCAATAGAAAATGGGCCAATTCTGCTTTACAATAATGGCTGCGAATAATTTCTCTGATTTTGTTTTTCTTTTAGCTTTTTCAACTTCTTCATTAGTTGACCTTGTACTTTGCAATAAAGAACTTGCTTGGTATGACACTTTGATTAGTCTTTGATTGATGGTTTTATCATTGTTTGTCTTGGTTTCAAGGTTTACAATTTACAAATGGTTTGTGTTTACGTAGATACTTTAGTTTTATTAAAATACTTAAGAATATAATTAGTTATATAATGGTATTAGTTTGTGTTTTTCGTAAAAAGGCATACTGTTACCATATGATACGTCACATATTTACAGTCCAAAATCCGGCCCGCTGGTAGTCCAGAGGGAAAAAAATATTTTTTTTTACCTACACACACTCATAAAACCGTCCCACATATATATATATTATATATATATATATGTAGGACGGCATGGCGCAGTGGTAGAGTGGCCGTGCGCAACCCGAGGGTCCATGGTTCAATCCCCACCTAGTATCAACCTCGTCACGTCCGTTGTGTCCTGAGCAATACACTTCACCCTTGCTCCTGATGGGTGCTGGTTAGCGCCTTGCATGGCAGCTCCCTCCTTAAGTGTGTGAATGGGTAAATGTGGAAGTAGTGTCAAAGCGCTTTGAGTACCTTGAAGGTAGAAAAGCGCTATACAAGTACAACCCATTTATTTATTTATTATATATATTGTTGCGTTTTGACCATATGTTCCTCTGAGCTGGAATTTAAGCAGCTGGTCACCCCCAGATTCTTTTGATGACACATAAGCTGATTTTAAATGAATCCCAGACAGAATAGGTATTTTGATATTTTATTTCAAAGCTTTGGAGAGATTAATCTATGAACAACACATTCAAATCGCATCGCCCAAGTTGATCTGAAAATACTACGGAAGTCTTGCCTTTTTCACTACGCCGCTAGCCCCCCTCCCCTTCCCCTTCAGAGCGAATCCACATATCTATTCTCCTTCTAAGCCTGGGACAAGAAAAGATAACAAGGGTGTTATGGCTACTCGTTACATTCCAAGCTCAAGGTTAACACATGCACACCTCTTAGCTGTTTTCAAATATGACTGGAAGAAAAGAAATAACTCTTGAATATGGATATATGTAGCTATCTATCTCCGTCAATCCCCCTTCAGACCTTCTACAAAAGATCTCTAACACAATTACAAAACTTCTAAAGCACCTGCCCCACATTAAAGTTTTAGCAAGCTCGCACTAAAATAAAAGCATAGTTACATGGGAGATAGAGGGAGAGTGTCCACGTCAAAGTCGTCATTGTCAGCGAGGGAAACTTGCAATTCGCGAAAGTCGCCACTTTGCTTGAGCCCCTTCAGAGACATAGTAAACCCAGAAACGGGGTGGGGTTGACCTATGGCTCTAACAATGATGCGGGTGCATAGAGACTCAGCACAAGGGGCGATAAAGAAACCGCATGAGGCTATGATGGCCAAGAAAACTCCAATGGAGATCAGGACAGACTTAATTAGGTCAGTCCACCTGCCAAAGGTGCCTTGGAGCCAATCTTTGAAGTGTTCAGACATCGGAAACTTCAGTAAGTTCCTAAACCAGGGCTTTGAGGCCCTCTGGACCGAGCCATCAGGGGCGGTGTTGTTAGGAATGAAGGTACAGCATTGGTCACCAAACATTGCAAACACACCTTCTTCCTTGGCTAGGATGCGGTCAAGGGCTATGCGGCTCTTGATGGCCATGAGGGAGGTCAGGGCAAGTTGTTCAGCAAGTCCCTCAACAGCTTCACGAGTCAGGTTGGTCAGTCTCAACAGATTATAAAAAACCTAGTTAATGCGTTAATAGCGCCAATAATAGGAAGGTTCTCGAAACCTGCGCAGGATTCACGCCACAATTTATGTTGTGGGGGGACCACCATGGTTGCCCTATTGCATCAAAGTAAACTCCATCAGGGTTTCTCATCAAATCAAAGGAGCCCATTGCACTCCTAGATAGAATATGGCAGCGTCGGCGGAAAGTCAAAGAGGCCGCTGAAACAGGAGTTCAAAGGGGTGTTAATTTGGTACCCACTAGGGTGAGTGGGGTCACCAGTCTAACCATAGCACAAAGCCCAACGGCTGACGTCGGGATTCTAATGTACAATCTGTGCTCCCCACAATACCAGAATAAGTCAGCCCGTGCCCAAGGGCCTATTTTGGAGCCATCTATATGTGTGGTGCACCAGGAAGGGTCAATGTCACCCAATTTGTTGAGGGACAAAGAGGGTCCTGTGAATTGAAAACATGTGTAATTCAGCTTTCCCCACAAAGGGGAAGACGTCGGATGGAATTGTCAACAGGAGGGTACACACTAGCCAACAAATCGCACCCTGGCGGTGTGGTTTCAGAAAACAAAGAGATAAGGCAGTTTAGGGCATCTGTGTCAGTCAGCTTAAAAGGGGCGGGGTAAGTGTGGGGAAATGACTTCCAGCGGAACAAGCAACACAATCACCCATGTTTTGGCTCTTGGCCATGCTAGTCATACACCTGAGCCACAGGTTGCCTGCACCCGCTCCGAGGGTCAAAGCTACCAGGTCTTCAGTGGTGATGTCATTAGTATACACAGATGTGTGAGAGCCTTTGAAACGTCACCAAGGTGGAGTGGCACTTTAGTGCTACAGAGTGGGCAAAGGTAGTTAACGCCCTCTCAAGGACATTAATTTTAATAATCCCTTTAAAATAGAATAGAAAGTACTTTTTTGATCCCTGGGGGAAATTCAGCAGAGTCTGTTCCAGTCTGGTCAAACCCCAAAACAAAATAAAAGGGGCTGGGCCAATTGGGCATGACACCCACATTGGCAATTGTAAGGGCGAGGGGGTTCTGGGAACTATCAAAATTCCTCTGGAAGGTCATCCCTTCCCGAATAGTTTTGATGTAACAATAGGGGCTAGTGGGATTACCTGCTTCCACGAGGGGCACCACCCCATAGACCAGGGGTGTCAAACATACGGCCCATGGGCCGGATCAGGCCCGCCAACAGGTTTTATCTGGCCCGCCTGAGGAGTTTGCCAAGTATTAAAATGAGTTGCATATTTTTTTTATGAAAGAAACTGCTGTTCTGAATGTGTCCACTGGATGTCACAATAGCAATTCTGTTAGGACCAGCAAGAGGTTTGTGTCTTCCGCTTCAAACACAATGTTATTTGGCACCCTTACTCCCCAATAATGTCTTTGTGTGGGTTTTAAGAATAGACGGTAGTATCTCGTGTACTCGGATAATCAACATTTACCTTGAAAATAATTTTTTTTCTTGAAAATCAACTTTTACCATTGCAAGATGCCTCGTTGTCGTCCTTTTTCCATTTTAATAACATTAATAATAATAATAGATGGATAAAACTCTTTTCTATTCACCCAAAATGCTTTGGAATATCAGAGCCATTAGAGGCGCCACATGGACAAAACCGGTGAGATAAGGTGTTCTACCAATGGGTTCTAGGATTACCGCAGCGACAGGCGCCAACTAAGGTATGAAAATATAGTGAGAAAACTTAACCCTTTTGAATAGTTTTACCTCTGATTCTTACGGTTTGTTGAGTTAACTCTGGATTGATACGTGGACATGACAAAGGAGGTGTTTGATACCTCAAAAAGTTTACATGTTGTGTTTTTTGTTCAATCCCAGAAAGACTGCGATTTAAAGTTTAATCCTGGCTTTGTAGATAAACTGAGACCACGTCCAAACTGATTGTGTTTTTGAAACTGCACCAATTTCCTCAGAATTTTCAACAAACTTTAAGTGTTTTTTTCCAGAGGATTATTTGTGATTTGTCCCTTTTCACAACGTGCTTGTTCTATTTTTGGTCAAAGTAAACAACCTGTAGTTGTCTTTATTTTGAAGTTATCATGCCATGATTTTACCATTCCAGCCCACTTGGGAATGGATTTTCCTCCATGCGGCCTCTGAGCTAAAAGGAGTTTGACACCCCCCTCCTAGATTATGTATTCTGCTACCGACACCAATAGCTCAGGGTTGCGTCGTAACAAAGAAAGAGGTTACTACCATGGTAATCAATCACACTGCACAGGTCAAAAAAGGAAGTCTTGTTGTCCCCCATGATCCAGTCTTATTTCAAGTCCGCCATAAGTTCTAAGACACGTGTCAGTCACTGTTGTCGGGAAGGAAGGACTGAGGCACAAGGACATTAGAACAAGCCCAAGTACCAGTCTGTCAGGGAATACTGCTGGATGTAACATCCTGCCTTTCGTCTATCACTATCAGGGTAATTTAGGTTAGGGTTTCACTTATTGTAACGACAACAATAGTGATGCTGAAAACAATTAAGAGAAGTTGTATAACATCGAGTACATAGGTGGGTCTCAAGTAAGGATATATGATAGCTTTGGATATATGATACAGCAGTTGAGCATGTCTGGTAGATCTACACGACGGTAGACGGCAGCTCAACGGAGGGAGATCTCTCTCGGCGTCGTCTTCTGGACCGTGAGACTGTGTGGAAGTTCTGCCGGGGGTCGAGTGGGGCAGGTGATGTGGCGATGTCGGCAGTGGCATCTGCTGGAGATCAGCCAGTCGAAGGGCGTGAGACGTCCGTTTCACGACCTTTAAGTGACCGGTCCACCTGTGCTCCGTCCACTTGTTCTTGATGACCTTGATCTTGACCCACTCTCAGTGGGCGGAAGGGAATTTGGAGTGGCGGGCTGTCATCCTCGAATCTGCACAGAGGAACTGGCACATAAATTCTGCATTTTGTAAACGTACCATTTTGGTCTCAAGCTGATTCCTCCTTCCAGGGGAGCTGCTGGTCCTGGGAAGGGCGGCCCTATATCATAGGGTGAAAAATTCAAAGGCCGTAAAAACAGTTTTATTCAGAGACATTCGAATGATCATTAACGCTAATGGCAACATGACAATCAAATTCAATTTGGTCTGTGCACAGACTTTAGCCAATTTGTTTTGATTCTTGTTCATTTTCTCAACCTTACCTTGGGACTGAGGATGGTACACAGAACTGAACCTGTCCCAGAACCTTTTCAACCAAGGCTAAGTGAGCATTTTTAAAATGGGTGCCGTTGTCTGACCTAATCTTTTTGGGGAAACAATGTCGGGATACCAGGTCATTAACAAGCCTTTAATTACTGATTTTGCATCCTCTTTTGAGGTTGGGGTTGCTTCCGGCCAACCACTGTAATTGACAACGCAAGTCAGCGTGTACATTTTCCCTTGTTCCTGATTAATCATATCAATGTAATCACAAACTATACACGATCCACCCTCACTTCCTCCACATTCCAAATTAATCAACTAAACTACTATCGATGTGCAAAATCTTTATTTTCAAATTAAATTTAGTTAAAACGCAAGCTACATCAAATCATGGCACCTTCTGCATTCCTGTTGTGACTACCAAGAGAGTAAACATTGGGAAACTTAGCCACCCTGCTAACCTAAACAATCTCATTCCTATTCTCTCCGAATCAAAGCCAACATCGAAGAATATCAATAACACCATCAGGATGGGTCTGCTCAATGTCGGGTCTCTGAATAACAAATCATTTTTAGTCAATTATTTTATTACCACTTCGAAACTTGACTTTGTTTTTAACTGAAAAATGTTAAAACTATGGAATGTGTCAGAGTCAGATGATTGTCGATTTTGTTGTGAGGTGTCTGAATCCACCCTCACCTCCTACCCCTTCTGTTTCTGAAAAAAGGACTGTTTGTAGTACTATCACTTTCAAAAACATCTAAGAAAAAGGTCAGCTGATAGTCAAGTACAGCAAGAGCAGAGGCGGAGGACAGGTCATGTTTGAGGTCAGTGATAGTCTTTTCAGCCTCCGTGGTCCACTGGAGGGTGGTATTAGGGTAGGGGACCCTTTAGCGATAACAACCCTACATTTTATGTAAATTATTTAATATGGTGAAAGCGACAAAATATGCTTATATTTATATTGACACAAATGCTAAAAAAACACTAACCTTATGGTGGATGCTTTTGCAATAGTAATTCGACATTCTACTGCAACTGGTGGCCACAATTTGTTAAGTCAAGCTCATGTTGTAGAAAGTTGAATGATGCGGACATGTTTTTTACCAAATACTTTCTATCAGACTTCTGTCTTGGCGACTTTGCCTGTGTAATAAGCAACTGTAATTATTTGATATGCTTAAATGTAATGTGTAGTTTTAGCTCAACTGTCGTGTAGCTGCTAGCTCCTTGTAGCCTACAGCCGGGGATCCAAAGTGCAGCCCTTAGCTGTGTGTTTAACAGACAACTGATACGATTGAAAATGTGGTATTTGTGTGTCGGTTCAATCATCGGCAGCTACTCCCTGTTTCATCATTGGACCTAAGTCTTTGGTTTTTGTAAGCCGGACAGAGAGCAAGGCAACAATGTGGGACAGCATCTTTGTCCATCTTATACCATGCTACTTGTTGCAAAGATATGTCAACATGAGCAGCCACACCCTGAGTCAAAGGCCTCCTGGTATAAGTCGTCTAACTGGTTATCATAACATATGGCGGGTCGGATGGTGGTACACACTGAAACAGCTTAGTCAGCCAGGGTTTTCACTGATAGAACAGTTGGAGCATGATTGGGGGTACTCAGCAGGTGTCAGCCATTTCTGGTGCTCCAGGCTGTGGTATGAGCTCATGCTCATGGAGGAGCCTTGGTAGTGGTGTCGCAGCTTGGTGGTTGTACCGTCAGGTAACACCAGGAAGATCCCTTCTGTGCGATATTGAATATCAGGGTACAGTTTGCAAAGCAGGACATTACCAAGCAGGCACGGTGTGTGCAGGTCGACCACAAAGAGGTGCTTCAGTGTGTGTCCAGCAATTTGAACTGGAAGCACACCGTTTCTTTGGTACGTCAGCATTCAGAGATGAGTGGGTGGCACCAGTGTCAATCACGAACTGATAATATTGTCCGTTGACACTTATGTCCAGCATGGGGCCTGACAGTATTTCCTGCTGGGGCTACTGCTGTGGGGGCCCTCTGTCACACCTTTGTGCTCGTCTGGCGGCACAACGGAACCTTTCCTGTTCGGAAATGCTCGGACATTCTCGAGCCCAGTGACCAGGCTGGTCACAGATGAAACAGTTTCCACTTGAAGCACTGCGTCGTCCACCACTCGAGTCCAACCGTATGGTCACATGTCTGTTGGGGATTCTTTCCTCCACCTGTGGGAGCTCAAAAGGAAGGTCACCCACTGCTGAATATACTTTAGCTGATTTTTTACTTTTCGGCTCTTTTGGCATTTTTGCTTCCGTGATTTGTAAATAAGGAGTTGTTTCCTTGCTGCTCTATCACAGCCTTGTCGTTGCCCTCTTGCTTAGTCCAATTCTGCATATCACATTTAAAATCACAGCATTAATTGCCCCATTAATGCTGTGCATAATCAATACACCTATTTCAAAGATTATACATACTACTTCAGATATATTTAAGTAACTTTTTAAATCAACTAGGGGTGTAACGGTACGTGTATTTGTATTGAACCGTTTTGGTACGGGGGTTTCGGTTCGGCACGCGGGTGTACCGAACGAGTTTGTAAGCACAAGTCTTCACAAGCAGGTCTGCTTTCTGCCTCTGTCTCCTACACAGCACCCAGCATTGACCCACCCACACAACCATCTGATTGGTTACATACAAAGCCAATCAGCAGTGCGTATTCAGAGCGATGTAACAGCCAATCAGCAGTGCGTATTCAGAGAGCATGTAGTCAATGCTTCAGCGTCAAGCAGATATGGGTTTAGCAGGGGAGCAGCGGACAGCGTACTCTCCCTAAATTATAAAAAACACTTCCCAGTCACAACTACTACTAAAATCACTATGAGCCTGTTGACCTTCTAGAAACTTAAACTGCAGCTCAGCTCGCTCCCAGTTCTGGCTTGAGGTGAATGCTAGTTAGCTTTTAGTGTAACTTTAGCTCATTTTGCTATGTGCGTGTGTGTGCGCGTGTGTGTGTTAGGGGCAGCAAAGCCCTGTCTGTCTGTTATTTCATTGAACTCCATGGTGTTCGGGAATGAATAGTCTCTCCTATTGCTATTGTATTTTGTCAGCTATAGTTACATTAATCATTAGTAATGTAGCAGCCTAGTTTTGAATGGCACGCTCCCTGCTATCACATGTTAAAAATATATCATTTACATAATAAAAGTCAACTACAGATGCTGTAATAAATTAAGCATGACGACTTGAAACTTAAATGTTGCACTTTTTATATGTAGAAGAAAGGTTTTGTCATTTTAAGGAATCCAAGCAACAATTTGAGGCAGTTTAATGTGGATTAATGTGGGCAGAATGATTATAGTGTTCCCAATGTTAAAAGGATAAAGCCGTTGTTTAAAAATTTGGTAAATAAATAACTAAAAAATTTATATTTTGTTATTTTCTTACTGTACCGAAAATTAACCGAACCGTGACCTCTAAACTGAGGCACGTACCGAACCGAAATCTTTGTGTAATGTTAGATTATCTATAAGTTAATTAAACTATCATTTGTGTCTATCAGTTAGTTAGTTTTGCACTCTGACTTCCTGTCGTGCGTGATATTCTACAAAATAAAGGCATGCATTTATTCTCGTTCCTCCATTACATTCCACCATTATTTTGATAGCGCGGGCCACACACACAAGGCCATCTGTTAAGTGATAAGCCGACCAACACTTCTCTCCTTTATAACACTTATCGACTCTTATTATAGTTATTGGGACCTAAGTTATTTATTTAAATTGTTATTTGTGGTTTGCTTGCTGTCTGTTTACTTAAGTTCTCATAGCTTAGTATGTCCTCTGATTAGAATTTGTTTAACGCTGCTCTACCATTTTGTTATGACTGGAGCGCTGATTGTGGCGACTTGTGTTTCTACATCTTCCGCCCTCTTCACTTGTCCTCGCTACCAAGACACATCTCTTATTTCAAATGTCTCACCCAGAAGCACAGCTGTATTATATCAAACCTTAATAATAAACATTTATCATTCACTCTGACCTCCACAAAATGGCCCGGGAGAGGGAAGTCTGGGCTTCCCTGCTTAGGCTGCTGCCCCCGTGACCTGACCTACGATAAGCGCAGGAAGATAAATAAATGGATGGATCATTCACTCATATGATTTCTGAACTAAGTATTATAAGAACAACTATAAAATACAATTGTATGTCAGCTTTAGTAATTAACAACCAACCAAACAAACAAACCTGCAGCGAACCACCACCAACAGCACACGCTGACACACGAATACCATCCACGAATACCTTCATTTGTCACTTTCTCATCTTTTCTTCAACTTGCTTTCTCCTTTACAAACCACATCTTGTATCTATATACTCCTTACACTTCACACACACACACACACATACATACACGCGCGTGTAATCACTCACACACAAAAGAAAAACGCTGCACGAAAGCTCTTTCTCTACGTTTCACTCTACCATAAAACTTCCAGTTACTTTTCTTAATTTACCAAACGTTTGAGTTCACTACTTTACGAGTTTTGTAAACTCCCTCTTAACCCTTTCAAGAAACGTTTCTTTTTTTTTCTTTTCTTTTTAAACTCTACCTGCTAATTTCATTGTCGACCACAGTACAATTCAATTGATTATTAACCGGTAATCATTCATCAAATTTTCCCCAGCCGCCTCCACATTTGTTCTTGTCAAACTCTGTGGCCATTGTGTCTCTTTTGTCTCAGTATCTATCGTCCCCGAGGACCAGTTTCGAACCCTTTACCCCGAGTCAATCATCCCAGATGTCTAGGTTCGAACCCTTTATATTATCCCAGACAACGGGTTTCGAACCTTTTACTCAGAGTCCCTCATCCCAGACGAGGGAGTTCGAATCCTTTACTCTTTTAGAGACCAAATTCCCAGGACGAGCCACACCTGACTATTTGTTTACTCGTCAGTGAAACAGCCCACCACGGTAGTCTGAAGGGTTCCCTGGGTCGTTGGCGATGTCCAACGACCCAGGATGAGCCACACCCGAATATTAGTTCAGTTTTCAATGAAACAGTCCATCAGTATAGTCCGAACACAATGACGTGAGTTGACCACTATTTGCAACTATTATGTAGAGCCGGACAAGGCAAAAATGCAACCAATCCATCAAACTCACCACTCTGTGTCTGGGGTACAAAACAGTATTTGACTTACAGACTTCAGGACAGACTCCTAATGCTCTGTTTGATTTATGTGTTGGCCAGGTTAGTCTGTCCGGAAGATTGTAAGAGCTGTCAAATTCTCAGTGTGTCATCCCGGACGAAAGCCCCCAATTTTTGCGTTTTGATCAGATGTTCCTCTGAGCTGGGAATTTAAGCTGCTGGTCACCCCCAAGTTCTTTTGATGACACATGAACTGATTTTAAATGAATCCCAGACAGAATAAGTATTCCGACATTTTATTCCAAAGCTTTGGAGAGACCAATTTATCAACACATTCAAATCGCATCGCCAGAGTTCTGAAAACACTACGGAAGTCTTGTCTTTTTCACTACACCACTAGCCCCCCTCTCCTTCCCCTTCAGAGCGAATCCACATATGTATTCTCCTTCTAAGCCTGGGACAAGAAAAGATAACAAGGGTGTTATGGCTACTCGTTACATTCCAAGATCAAGGTTAACACATGCACACCACTTAACTGTTTTCAAATATGATTATGGAAGAAAATCAATAACTCTTGAATATGGATATACAGTGAAGAAAATAAGTATTTGAACACCCTGCTATTTGCAAGTTCTCCCACTTAGAAATCGTTGAGGGGTCTGAAATTTTCACGGTAGGTGCATGTCCACTGTATCAGAGATAATCTAAAAAGAAAAATCCAGAAATCACAATCTATGATTTTTTTTTTAACAATTTATTTGTGTGATACAGCAGAAAACAAGTATTTTAACACCAACATTAATATTTGGTGGAGAAGCCTTTGTTTGCAATTACAGAGGTCAAATGTTTCCTGCAGTTCTTCACCAGGTTTGCACAGACTGCAGGAGGGATTTTGGCCCGCTCCTCCACACAGATCTCTAGATCAGTCAGGTTTCTGGGCTGTCACTGAGTAACACAGACTTTCAGATCCCTCCAAAGATTTTCAATTGGATTTAGGTCTGGAGACTGGCTAGGCCACTCCGGAACCTTGATATGGTTCTTTTAAGACACTTCTTGGTTTTCCTGGCTGTGTGCTTTGGGTCATTGTCATGTTGGAAGATCCAGCCACGACTCATCTTCAATGATCTGACTGAGGGAAGGAAATTTTTGGCCAAAATCTCACAATACATGGCTGCAGTCGTCCTCTCCTTAATACAGTACAGTCGTCCTGTCCCATGAGCAGAAAAAACACCCCCAAAGCATGATGCTACAACCCCCATGCTTCACAGTATGGATGGTGTTCTTCTTCCTCCAAACACGCATAGTGGAATTATTACCAAAAAGGTCAATTTTGATCTCATCTGTCCACAAAACTTTTTCCCATGACTCCTCTGGATCATCCAAATGGTCATTGGCAAACTTAAGACTGGCTTTAACATGTGCTGGTTTAAGCAGGGGTACCTTCCATGTCCATACATGATGTCTTAGTGTATTACCAACAGTGACCATGGAAACAGTGGTCCCAGCTCTTTTCAGGTCATTGACTAAGTCCTGCCGTGTAGTCCTGGGCTGATTCCTCTCCTCTCTTAGCATCATTGAGACCCCACAAGGTGTTTTCTTGCATGGGACTCCACTCCGATTGAGATTGACCGTCATGTTTAGCTTCTTCCATTTTGTAATGAGTGTAGCTGAGATAGGCGCCAGCTTCCCCCGCGACCACAAAAGGGAATAAGCGGTAGAAAATGTAAGGATGGATGCTCCAACAGTGGACCTTTTTTCACTAATTTACTTGGCAATTTCTCCTTAGCCCTTTCCATTCTTGTGGAGTTGTACAATTTTGTCTCTGGTGTCTTTGGACAGTTCTTTGCTCTTAGCCATGCTGAATGTTTGGGTTTTACTGATTGTGTGGGGTGGACAGGTGCCTTTATGTAGCTAATGACCTCACACAGGTGCATCGGATTCAGGATAATACAGTGGAATTGAAGAGGACTTTTAAAGGCGGACTAACAGGTCTTTGAGGGTCAGAATTCTACCTGATAGACAGGTGTTCAAATACTTATTTTCAGCTGTATCACACAAATAAATTGTTAAAAAATCATTGATTGTGATTTCTGGATTTTTTTTTATCAGTCATACAGTGGAAATGCACCTAACGTAAACATTTCAGACCCCACCATGATTCCTAAGTGGGAATACTTGCAAAATAGCAGGCTGTTCAAATACTTATTTTGTTGACTTTATGTAAATATCTATCTCCGTCAATATACGACCCCAAAGGGAATAAGCGGTAGAAAATGGATGGATGGATCATCCAATTTCTACCGTTTATTACCTTTGGGGTCGCGGGGGGCGCTGGTGCCTATCTCAGCTGCAATCGGGCGGGAGGCGTGGTACACCCTAGACAAGTCGCCACCTCATGACAGGGCCAACACAGACAGACAGACAGAAAACATTCACACTCACATTCACACACTAGGGCCAATTTAGTGTTGCCAATCAACCTATCCCCAGGTGCATGTCTTTGGAAGTGGGAGGAAGCCGGAGTACCCGAAGGGAACCCACGCAGTCACGGGGAGCCCGGGATTGAACCCAGGACTACTCAGGACCTTCGTACTGTGAGGCAGATGCACTAACCACTCTTCCACCCTAGTGTGTGTGTGTGTGTGTATATATATATATATATATATATATATATATATGTGTGTGTATATGTGTATACATATATATATGTGTGTGTATATGTGTATACATATATATATGTGTGTGTATATGTGTATACATATATATATGTGTGTGTATATGTGTATACATATATATATGTGTGTGTATATGTGTATACATATATATATGTATATATATGTATATATATATATATATATATATATATATATATATATATATATATATATATGTGTGTGTATACATGTATATGTATATACAAACCCTGTTTCCATATCAGTTGGGAAATTGTGTTAGATGTAAATATAAATGGAATACAATGATTTGCAAATCATTTTCAACCCATATTCAGTTGAATATGCTACAAAGACAACATATTTGATGTTCAAACTGATAAACATTTTTTTTTTGCAAATAATCATTAACTTTAGAATTTAATGCCAGCAACACGTGACAAAGAAGTTAGGAAAGGTGTCAATAAATACTGATAAAGTTGAGGAATGCTCATCAAACACTTATTTGTAACAACTCACGGGTAAACAGGCAAATTGGGAACAGGTGGGTGCCATGATTGGGTATAAAAGTAGATTCCATGGAATGCTCAGTCATTCACAACCAAGGATGAGACAATGGTCACCACTTTGTCAACAAATGCGTGATTAAATTGTTGAACAGTTTAAGAAAATCCTTTCTCAAAAAGCTATTGCAAGGAATTTAGGCTTTCACCATCTACGGTCCGTAAAATCAGCAAAGGGTTCAGAGAATCTGGAGAAATCACTGCACGTAAGCAGCTAAGCCCGTGACCTTGGATCCCTCAGGCTGTACTGCATCAACAAGTGACATCGATGTGTAAAGGATATCACCACATGGGCTCAGGAACACTTCACTTCAGTAACTACAGTTGGTCGCTACTATTTATATTAGTGCAAGTTAAAACTCTCCTAAGCAAGGTGAAAGCCGTTAATCAACTACACCCAGAAACGCCGTCGGCTTCGCTGGTCCTGAACTCATCTAAGATGGACTGATACAAAGTGGAAAAGTGTTCTGTGGTCCGACAAGTCCACATTTCAAATTGTTTTTGGAAACTGTGGACGCCGGGTCCTCCGGACCAAAGAGGAAAAGAACCATCCAGAGTGTTATAGGCGCCAAGTTGAAAAGCCAGCATCTGTTATGGTATGGGGGTGTATTAGTGCCCAAGACATGGGTAACTTGCATATCTGTGAAGGCGTCATTAGCGCTGAAAGGTACATACAGGTTTTGGAGCAACAGATGTTTCTATCCAAGCAACGTTACCTTGCTTATTTCAGCAAGACAATGCCAAGCCATGTGTTACATTAACGTGACTTCATAGTAAAAGAGTGCGGATACTAAACTGACCTGCCTGTAGTCCAGACCTGTCTCCCATTGAAAATGTGTGGCGCATTATGAAGCCTAAAATACCACTGTTGCACAACTTAAGCTGTACATCAAGCAAGAATGGGAAAGAATTCCACCTGCAAAGCTTAAAAAATGTGTCTCCTCAGTTCCCAAACGTTTACTGAGTTTTGTTAAAAGGAAAGGCCATGTAACACAGTGGTGAACATGTCCTTTCCCAACTACTTTGGCATGTGTTGCAGCCATTAAATTGTAAGTTAATTATTATTTGCAAAAAAAAATGATGGGTTCCCACTTCTCTGTGAGTATCTAATAATAGAAAAGCGCTATATAAATCAGATCCTTTATTATTAGGTTGAATTCGCTATTATACAGGATTTCGTACTTCTACGTTGCATCGAATGGACCACAGAAAAGACCTCTGACCTGCTTGGACTGAAAGAACATTTCCAGCTCTCCAAGTAGAACCTGATTCGACGAACAAGAGACTTTTCTCCATTTCTGATCTCTCCCTGTGACAACGGCAAAAGAGGAACAAGATTTCCTGTCCACCAGAGGAACCAGGGCGTTGGCTGCTCGGGCCTGGGCTCGCGGCCGCCACCACTTCTCCTTTTGAGCTCCCCTCTTCTGCTGACGCAGCCGAAGGCCTGGAATGTGATCGCCAGGCGCGGTGATCCATCAGGCTTTCTCCAGATTTCAGAGTCCCCTTTTTGTTTTCTCCCCTTTTTGGCCCTTTTGCCCTTTTTGGAAAACTTTCTCGGTTCCCCCTTTTTTGGGGTATTTTTCGGGTTATACCTCGTTTTTCCATCTTCCGTATTTTCTTTTGTACTTTAACCCTTTTTGGGGGTTTTTGTGGTTTTCGGTTTACTGTGTTTTATTTCATGATGTTTCCCCTTTTTTTGGGGTAATCGGGTTTTCGGGTTTTCATTGGTACTTTTCCCCTTTTTTGGTACCTTGAGGTTTTCGGTTTACCGTGTTTTATTTTGAATTTTTCCGTTTTTTTGGAACCGATTTGAGCTCTCCTCTTTTTGGGAACGTCCCCTGAAGAACTTTGCACAGTAAGACCCATTTGAACTTCTATTAGAACTGAATTAGAGACACATTGATTAGCCATTTAAAATTCCTACAATGTGAATTCCTGGATTTTTTTTTTTCACATTCTGTCTCTCACATTTGAAGTGTACCTAAGATGAAAATTACAGACCTCTGTCATCATTGCAAGTGGGAGAACTTGCACAATCCGTGGCTGACTAAATACTTTTTTGCCCCACTGCATATATACATACATATATAATTATATGTATACATAAAAATATGTATACATAAATATATATATATTCATATATTTATATATATATATATATATATATATATATATATATATATATACTGACGGAGATAGATATCTTTATATCCTAGTCATATTTTAAAACAGCTAAGTGTTGGGGGTACGTAGGCCTTGATAGTTGGAATGTAGCGAGAGGTCATAACACTCTTTTATCTCAAATGTCTCAGGCTAGGAGGCGGGGGAGAGGAGAAGAAGGGGTGCGGGTGAGAGGGAGAGAAAAGGCAAAACTTCCTTAGTAGAATTAGATCCATTTGGGCAATGGGATTGAAAGGTTGTTGTATCTAGATTGGTCTCCCAAAGCTTTGGTAATAAAAAGTAAAAATAAGCAACTCTGCCTGGGATTCATTTCTAACCAGCTTATGTCATCGAACCAACAAGGGAGGTGACCGGCAGAAGACTAGATAGAATAGAAAGTACTTCATTGATCCCCGGGGGAAATTCAGCACCACAGTTCGCTCACAATAGACAATAATGATAATAAATACTATATAACATATATATGTAATATATAATATATGAATAATATAAATATATTCTACATGTATTCTACATTTAAGTGCAGTCAAGAAGGAATATATGCATTATACAGTCTGATGGCTGTCGGTATGAAGGACCTCCTGTGTCGTTCCGTGTTACATTTTGGGAGTCTGAGCCTTCCACTGAACGTGCTCATTCTCTCTGCAAAGTCCGAGTGTAGTGGATGGGAGGTGTTGTCAATAATGGCTAGGAGTTTTGCTAGATTACTTCTCTCTGACACCACCGCCAGAGTCCATCTCCACTCCCACCACGTTACTGGCCTTCTCTACCAGTTTGTCCAGTCTGTTTGCATCCCTCACTCTCAGCCTGCCGCCCCAGCAGGCCACGGCGTACAAGAAAGCGCTCGCCACCACTGACTCGTAGAACATCTTCAACATCTTTGTACAGACGTTGAAGGATCCTAGCCTCCTGAGGAAGTGTCCCTTCTTGTAGAGGGCCTCAGCGTGTTTTGACCCATTCAGATGTTGTCGATGTGTACTCCGAGGTATTTATAATCCTCAACCATGTCCACATCGACCCCCCTGATGGACACAGGGGTCGCCGGAGTACTCCTTCTCCTTCCCAGGTCCACAACAAGCTCCTTGGTCTTCGTCACATTGAGCTGGAGGTGGTTCTTTCCACAGCATGTGATAAAGTCCTCCACCAGTGCCCTGTATTCCTCATCATCACCATCCTCAATACACCCCACTATCGCAGAGTCATCAGAAAACTTCTGAAGGTGGCAGGACTCTGATTGATAGTGGAAATCGGTGGTGTAAATTGTGAAGAGGAAGGGGGAGAGGACTGTACCCTGCCAGGCCCCGGTGTTGCTGACCAGCATGTCAGACACACAGTCCTACAGTCGAACGTACTGTGGTCTGTCAGTCAGGTAATCTACAACCCAGGACACCAAGGGGGCCTCCACCTGCATCTTCTCCAACTTCACACCCAGTAGCCCAGGCCTTATAGTATTGAAAGCACTGGAAGAGTCAAAAAACATGACCCTCACACTGCTTGCAGGCTTGTCCAGAAGGGTGTGGGCTCGGTTCAGCAGTCCTCCACTCCCAGTGGTGACTGGTAGGTGAATTGGAGTGGGTCCAGGTGGGGCTTGACTGTAGGGCGGAGTTGTTCCAGGACCAACGTCTCCATGGTCTTCATGATATGGGAGGTTAGCGCCACCGGTCTGTAGTCCTTTGATGTGCTGGGTTGCGTGCACTTGGGGATGGGGACCACGCATGAGGTTTTCCACAGTGTGGGGACTTTCTGCAGCCTAACGCTAATGTTAAAGATGTGCTGGAGCACACCACACACCTGTGGGGCGCAGGCTTTGAGCACCCTGGGGCTCACACCGTCAGGACCCGCGGCCTTGCTTGTGTGTAACCTATTTAGCTGTGCATTCACCTGTTCTGCAGACAGACACACTGGGGGGGTCTCAGGTGGTTGGGGGAGGGGGGAGTCATCATTCTGAGGGGGAGGTGTTAAGTGAGCGGAGGTAGTCATTGGTGTTGGGGGGCTGTGAGGCGGGGAGGGGGTTTGCTGAAGTTGCCAGGGGCCCGGCTGGCATGTTTTGGGGGTGACATTAGCTTGTCGGAGCCACTGTGTCAAACCTGTTAAAGAACTGGTTTAGCTCATTGGCCCTCTCTTTGTCACCGTCCACCCCCCGATGGTCTGAGGCCGGTGATGGTCTGCATACCTCTCCAAACCGCCTTCATGTTGTTGTTCTTCAGCTTCCCTTCCAGCTTCCTTCTGTAGTTCTCCTTGGCCTCCCTGAGATTGGTCTTCAACAGCCCCTGAACTCTTCTCACCTTCTCCCTGTTACCAGCATTGAATGCCCTCTTCTTTTCATTCAGTATGGCTTTGATGTCTTTGGTCACTCACGGCTTGTTGTTTGGGTAGCAGGTAACTGTCTTTGGTGGGTCATTTGAGTCAACACAGAAGTTGATATAGTCTGTAATGCACTCTGTGAGCCCATCAATGTCCTCACCATGAGGCTCCATGAGCACCTGCCAGTCAGTTACCTCAAAACAGCCTTGTAGTGTCTTTGGACCCCTTCAGACCACCTTCTCACAGTTTTTTTGTTCACAGGCAGTCTTTTGACCAGAGGCACATAACAGGGGTTGAGGTAAACAAGGTTGTGGTCTGACCGGCCCAGCTCTGGGAGTGCTATGGAGCTATAAGCATCCTTGATGTTTGCGTACAGCAGGTCCAGGATCTTATTTCCTCTGGTGTGGCAGCTGACATAATGAGTGAAATTGGGTAGTGATTTGTCCATAGTAACATGGTTAAAATCCCCTGAGATGAGGATGACAGCTTTTGGGGGCTGGGTTTGTAGTCTGGCTATGGAGCTGTGAATGACGTCACTGGCAGCTTCAGCGTTAGCAGAGGGGGGGGGGGGGGGGGGTTATACTGCCATCATGATAACATGCGGAATCTCCCTGGGCAAATAATATGGTCTGAGTCCAACTACTAACAATTCTATATTCGGGTCACAGTGGCGCTCTTTTATTGTAATATGACCGAGGTGACAATATTTCTTATTAATAAACAAAGCAAGCCCCCCTCCTTTCCATTTGCCGTTGGTTCAGTCCTGGTCAGCGCGTACCATTTCAAAGCCGTTTATAGAGACGTTACTATCCGGAACATCGTCGTGCAGCCACGTCTCAGTAAAACACAGTAGGCTACACTCACGATATTCTTCCTGACTACCGGCAAGCACCTACAACTCATCCATTTTGTTTGCCAGAGAGCGCACGTTACTCATGACGACGGAAGGAATATATGGTTTATATCTCCTTCTCTCTCTCCTCGCTTCAGCCTTCTTCTGTCTCGAGCGTCTCCCTTTCCCTCTACATCCATGAGCACCTCCATAAGTCCTTTTTAGCTCCTCCAGTATCTGGTTAGTTAGCGCCAGGTCCGTTAGCTGGATGCTAATAACTGGTGCCGCTAACAACAACTGTTCCCTGGTGTAGATGAAAGAGCCTCTGCACTGTTGTTGCCCGTTTGAGCTCGTCAGTGGCGTCTCCTGCGTCAGTAGGACGAACAAAACACTTCTAAACTGCATGTTTAAAATGGCACAACTTGATAGAAAGTAAATGTAGAGTAATTGTAGGGGTGTAACGGTAAGTGTATTTGTATTGAACCGATTCGGTACGGGGGTATCGGTTCGGTTTGGAGGTGTACCGAACGACACGGACATATTAAGTAGCGCACGTTTTGTAAACAACGCACACCGAGCCACTAGTGGTGCAACGGATCAACATTGATCCATGATCCGTTCGGATCAATATCTTCGGTTCGGCACACACGTGATCCACGGTCTGATTTATGAAAAAAAAAAAAAAAAAAGTTGTTCGCACAGCGTGGTAAAGGCGAGCGGAGTAACGGAGGAACTTGAACGCCCCGTGCCATTTAATCGATGTGTTTATAGGTGCAGACTCCATTGTGCAAAACGAGGGTTTTAAACATGCTGAAAGTGCTTCAGCCACATTACGACATCCCGTCGCGCACCAACTTCAACGATAAGATTGTGCCAGATTTTTATGAGCAAGAGAAGAAAAAAGTTGTGGACGACCTATCCCGAGCGTCATCTGTTGCGCTAACGACAGAAGGGTGGAGGTCCAGGGGAACTATGTGACCATAAGTGCAAGGGTGGCGGTCCAGGGGAACTATGTGACCATAAGTGCAAGGGTGGAGGTCCAGCGGAACTATGTGACCATAAGTGCAAGGGTGGAGGTCCAGGGGAACTATGTGACCATAAGTGCAAGGGTGGAGGTCCAGCGGAACTATGTGACCATAAGTGCAAGGGTGGAGGTCCAGGGGAACTATGTGACCATAAGTGCAAGGGTGGAGGTCCAGGGGAACTATGTGACCATAAGTGCAAGGGTGGAGGTCCAGGGGAACTATGTGACCATAAGTGCAAGGGTGGAGGTCCAGGGGGACTATGTGACCATAAGTGCAAGGGTGGAGGTCCAGGGGAACTATGTGACCATAAGTGCAAGGGTGGAGGTCTAGGGGAACTATGTGACCATAAGTGCAAGGGTGGAGGTCCGGGGGAACTATGTGACCATAAGTGCAAGGGTGGAGGTCTGGGGGAACTATGTGACCATAAGTGCAAGGGTGGAGGTCCGGGGGAACTATGTGACCATAAGTGCAAGGGTGGAGGTCCGGGGGAACTATGTGACCATAAGTGCAAGGGTGGAGGTCCGGGGGAACTATGTGACCATAAGTGCAAGGGTGGAGGTCCGGGGGAACTATGTGACCATAAGTGCAAGGGTGGAGGTCCGGGGGAACTATGTGACCATAAGTGCAAGGGTGGAGGTCCGGGGGAACTATGTGACCATAAGTGCAAGGGTGGAGGTCCGGGGGAACTATGTGACCATAAGTGCAAGGGTGGAGGTCCGGGGGAACTATGTGACCATAAGTGCAAGGGTGGAGGTCCGGGGGAACTATGTGACCATAAGTGCAAGGGTGGAGGTCCGGGGGAACTATGTGACCATAAGTGCAAGGGTGGAGGTCCGGGGGAACTATGTGACCATAAGTGCAAGGGTGGAGGTCCAGCGGAACTATGTGACCATAAGTGCAAGGGTGGAGGTCCAGGGGAACTATGTGACCATAAGTGCAAGGGTGGAGGTCCAGCGGAACTATGTGACCATAAGTGCAAGGGTGGAGGTCCAGGGGAACTATGTGACCATAAGTGCAAGGGTGGAGGTCCGGGGGAACTATGTGACCATAAGTGCAAGGGTGGAGGTCCGGGGGAACTATGTGACCATAAGTGCAAGGGTGGAGGTCCGGGGGAACTATGTGACCATAAGTGCAAGGGTGGAGGTCCGGGGGAACTATGTGACCATAAGTGCAAGGGTGGAGGTCCGGGGGAACTATGTGACCATAAGTGCAAGGGTGGAGGTCCGGGGGAACTATGTGACCATAAGTGCAAGGGTGGAGGTCCGGGGGAACTATGTGACCATAAGTGCAAGGGTGGAGGTCCGGGGGAACTATGTGACCATAAGTGCAAGGGTGGAGGTCCGGGGGAACTATGTGACCATAAGTGCAAGGGTGGAGGTCCGGGGGAACTATGTGACCATAAGTGCAAGGGTGGAGGTCCGGGGGAACTATGTGACCATAAGTGCAAGGGTGGAGGTCCGGGGGAACTATGTGACCATAAGTGCAAGGGTGGAGGTCCGGGGGAACTATGTGACCATAAGTGCAAGGGTGGAGGTCCGGGGGAACTATGTGACCATAAGTGCAAGGGTGGAGGTCCGGGGGAACTATGTGACCATAAGTGCAAGGGTGGAGGTCCGGGGGAACTATGTGACCATAAGTGCAAGGGTGGAGGTCCGGGGGAACTATGTGACCATAAGTGCAAGGGTGGAGGTCCGGGGGAACTATGTGATCATAAGTGCAAGGGTGGAGGTCCGGGGGAACTATGTGACCATAAGTGCAAGGGTGGAGGTCCGGGGGAACTATGTGACCATAAGTGCAAGGGTGGAGGTCCGGGGGAACTATGTGACCATAAGTGCAAGGGCGGAGGTCCGGGGGAACTATGTGACCATAAGTGCAAGGGCGGAGGTCCGGGGGAACTATGTGACCATAAGTGCAAGGGCGGAGGTCCGGGGGAACTATGTGACCATAAGTGCAAGGGCGGAGGTCCGGGGGAACTATGTGACCATAAGTGCAAGGGCGGAGGTCCAGGGGAACTATGTGACCATAAGTGCAAGGGTGGAGGTCCAGGGGAACTATGTGACCATAAGTGCAAGGGTGGAGGTCCAGGGGAACTATGTGACCATAAGTGCAAGGGTGGAGGTCCAGGGGAACTATGTGACCATAAGTGCAAGGGTGGAGGTCCAGCGGAACTATGTGACCATAAGTGCAAGGGTGGAGGTCCAGGGGAACTATGTGACCATAAGTGCAAGGGTGGAGGTCCTGGGGAACTATGTGACCATAAGTGCAAGGGTGGAGGTCCAGGGGAACTATGTGACCATAAGTGCAAGGGTGGAGGTCCAGGGGAACTATGTGACCATAAGTGCAAGGGTGGAGGTCCAGCGGAACTATGTGACCATAAGTGCAAGGGTGGAGGTCCAGGGGAACTATGTGACCATAAGTGCAAGGGTGGAGGTCCTGGGGAACTATGTGACCATAAGTGCAAGGGTGGAGGTCCAGGGGAACTATGTGACCATAAGTGCAAGGGTGGAGGTCCAGGGGAACTATGTGACCATAAGTGCAAGGGTGGAGGTCCAGGGGAACTATGTGACCATAAGTGCAAGGGTGGAGGTCCAGGGGAACTATGTGACCATAAGTGCAAGGGTGGAGGTCCAGGGGAACTATGTGACCATAAGCGCTCATTTCATCACAGCAGAGTGGGAGATGAGAAGACACGCCCCCTCTTCGAGAGTCACCTTGTGCAGTACTGACACAAGCAGTGGAGGAAAGGAGAAATCCCTTTTTATGTGGCAGTTTTTCATTAATTATGTTAAAAAGAAGATATATCATGCCTTGTGCACTTGAACTAGATTTTATATATTTTAATTTAATAATTTAAAAGTGTTACAAAACAAAACGGAAAAACTTCTATTTGTCTTGTCTTTTTTTTTTTTTTTTTTTTGCTGATCCGAAAAAAATTATCCAATCCGTGAGTTTTTGGATCCGTTGCACCCCTACGATGCACCATGAATTGATTTACGTGGACCCCGACTTAAAACAGATTGAAATACTTAGTGGGGTGTTACCATTTAGTGGTCAATTGTACGGAATATGTACTGTACTGTGCAATCTACTAATAAAAGTTTCAATCAATCAAAAAAACAACAACACACGGGGCGGCATAGCTCGGTTGGTAGAGTGGCCGTGCCAGCAACTTCGGGATTGCAGGTTCGATTCCCGCCTCCGCCATCCTAGTCACTGCCGTTGTCTTTGGGCAAGACACTTTACCCACCTGCTCCCAGTGCCACCCACACTGGTTTAAATGTAACTTAGATATTGGGTTTCACTATGTAAAGCGCTTTGAGTCACTAGAGAAAAGCACTATATAAATATAATTCACTTCACTTCACACGGCATGCTAGCAACGACTGGTCTATGATAGACTGACTATACCTCCTCTTTTCACCTGACATGTTCTCTTTTGCGGGGCTGTCCGGGTGGAGTTTCTTAAATGCCTCAAATGTCCGGCATTTGAAGTTAGGGTTGCGTGTATTTTCAATGTACATTCAAGGTTAAGAAGGGGTTCAAAACAAGACAATTTGTGCACACAGCAGCATTTGTGAGGGCGAGACAGAGACAGACAGAGCGAGAGAGTTATGATAAATATGCATCCGTCGCCAGGCTCTGATTTAATTTTTTAATATCTATAGCAGGGGTGTCAAAAGTGTGCCCCGGAGGCCATTTGCGGCACACACCTAATGTTTTAAAGGCCCATGGCCCATTCTAAAAATACTATTAAAAAAACAAAAACATAAACAAAAGTGAAATAAAAAAGCTTAAAGGCTAAATGTAATTTAGAAAAAGTTGCAACGTTGTCTAATTAAACAAAGGTGTTTTTTTTCTTTCAAACTGCCATTGCTCAAAACATAATATTGAATCAAAATCAATGTTATTATGAATTATTGACCTATCCAAATTTCCGATTACTTCACATCAAAATATTTTTGGTGGAAGATTTAGCAAATTTGTTAAATAAATAATCCAAAAATGTATATTCAGTTTTTTTCTTACTGTACTGAAAATTAACCGAACCGTGACCTCTGAACCGAGGTACGTACCGAACCGAAATTTTTGTGTACCGCTACACCCCTAAGTAATTGTAAAAATATAAAAAGTACAAAAATGAACAAAGAACAAAAACAGGAGACAAGGACAGCGCGAACTGCAGCACTATATCTAGACCGGGTCTAACGGAACATTTGGGGGCTCGTCTGGGATGACACGCTGAAAATTGGACTTATCTTGCAATCTTCCGTACAGACTCACTTGGCCAACATATAAATCAAGGTAAGCAGAGCCTTTTTCTAAAATCTGCATTAGGAGTCTGTCGTGAAGTTTGTAAGTCAAACACTGTTTTGTATCCCAGAGACAGAGTGCTGATTTTGATAGATTGGTTGTATTTTTTGCCTTGTCCGGCATTACATAATAGTTGTAAATAGTGGTCAACTCGCGTCATTGTGTTCAGAAAAGCTCACCCTGGGTCGTTAGACGTCGCCAGGGGAGTAACGGGTTGGGAACCCTTCAGACTACCGTGACGGGCTGCTTGATTGACGAGTAAGCAAATAGTTGGGTGCAGCTCTCCCTGTTTGGAATTTGGTCTCCGTCAAAAGAGCAAAGGATTCGAACTCCTTCCTCAGGGATTAGTGACTCTGAGTAAACGGTTCGAACCCCGTTGTCCGGGACAGAATAAAGGGTTCAAACCTCGACATCTGGTAAAGGGTTCGAAACCGATCGTCGGGGATGATAGATGCTGAGACAAAAGAGACACAATGGCAGATGGAAAAGCGATGGCGGCTTTGGAAAATGTATTGAATCTTTACTGTTTTAATGTTCAATTGAATGTACTGTTGTCGACAATGAAATAAACAAGTAGATTTTAAAATAGAAAATAAAAAGAGAACGTTTCTTGAAAGGGTTAAGAGGGAGTTTACAACACTCATAAAGTAGTGACCTCAAACGTTTGGTAAATTAAGAAAAGTAACTCGAAGTTTTATGGTAAAGTGGAACGTAGAGAAAGAGAGAGAGCAGGAGAGGTTTGAAGGGAAGGTGAAGAGAATGGATGGTTATAACCTTACGTAAATGGTTTCTAGGAGAGGAGAATAGAAATAGAAACATTGTCTGAAGTGTAAGGAAGAGATGGATACAGGATGTGGTTTGTAAATGAAAAAGCAAGTTGAAGAAAGGAAGAGAATGTGACAAATGAGGGAATACCTTCATTTGTGTTCGTGTGTCAGCGTATGCAGTTGGTGGAGGTTCGCTGCAAGTTTGTTTGTTTGTTTGTTAACTCCTAAAGCTGAAATTATTTGTATTGTATAGTTGTTCTTATAATACCTAGTTCAGAAATCATATGAGTGAATGATCCATCCATTTAGTTATCTTCCTCCACCTATCGGAGGTCGGGTCGCGGGGTTAGCAACCGAAGCAATGAGGCCCAGTGACTTCTCTGCCACCGGGCCATTGTGTGTAGGTCAGAGTGAAAGAGAGATGTTGTTTGTTAATATTAAGGTTTGATGTGGTGCAGCTGTGCTTCTGGGTGAGATATTTGAGATAACATAAAAACAATAACAATAACAAAGACGTCTGAAGAGAGAGGACATACTGAGCTATGAGAGCTTAAGTAAATAGACAGCGAGAAAACCGCAAAGAATAATTGAAAAAAGAACTATAACCTTTACAACCGGTTGCTTTGAATAGTATTGAATAATGATTACAAAGGAAATAACTAGATTAATAACTACCATAAGAGTCGATATGATAAATTGAAAAAAAAAAAGCGTGTTTCACCTTATCTCTGTGTGTGTCACATTGGTAGTTTTAGATGAATGAGAATAAATACATGCCCTTATTTTGTAGAAATATCGCGCACGACGGGAGGTCAGAGTGCACAACTAACGAACTGATAGACACAAAGGATAGTCTAATTAACTTATAATCTTTAGATGATTCAACATTTATTTTACTTTTAATGGGACAATTAATTCTGTGGTTTTAAACGTGATATGCAGAATTGGGCTAAGCAGGATGAGGATGATAAGGCGAATGACAGAGTTACAAGGAAACAACTCCTTAATTTATAAATCACTGACGCAAAAATGTCAAAAGAACCGAAAGGTCAAAAATCAGCTAAAGTATATTCAGCAGTGGGTGACCTTCCTTTCGAGTTTCAGCAGGCGGAGAAAAGAATCCTCAACAGACAGATGGACTTGGGTGGTGGACAACCCTGTGACCAACCTGGTCACTGGGTTCAACACTGTCCCAACCCGAACGGGAAAGGTCTCGTCAAATGCCACCAAACAATCACGAGGGTGTGGCAGAGGGCGCCCTCAGCAGCAGTCCCAGCAGGAAATACTGTCAGGCCACATGCTGGACATAAGTGTCGATGGACAATGTTATCAGTTCGTGATTGACACTGGTGCCACCCACTCATCTCTGAATGCTGACGTACCAAAGAAACTGTCTGCTTCCCTTTTGAAGGTTGAAGGCTTCGCTGAGGTCACAAGAATGTTACCTGTCACCAAACCAATTCCGTTGCTGGACACACACTGAAGCACCTCTTTGTGGTCGACCTGCACACACCGTGCCTGCTTGGTAATGTCCTGCTTTGCAAACTGTACCCTGACATTCAATATCGCACAGAAGTGACCTTCCTGGTGTTACCTGACGGTACAACCACCAAGCTGCGGCACCACTACCAAGGCTCCTCCATGAGCATGAGCTCATACCACAGCTTGAAACACCCCAACTCCTGCTGCAACGGTTCTACAGTTGTGATCAAAATTATTCAACCCCCACACAATTTTGGTGTTTCAGCAAGTAGGACATTTATTCCGTATTTTGTTCATAGTCATATCAAATAAAGATGCATTAAATAGACAAATGCAACTTGAATTACAACATTATATTTTGTAACATACCAAACAGTGTCATTTG